>NC_143156.1:23373228-23676283 GCF_041381405.1 Jatropha curcas
TGTGCATCCTACTGAGAAGGCCTACAAGCAACTTGCAAAGCTAATATGGAGTGGATCTCATAATTTCACCATTCCTTACAATCTTAAAACACTCGCTGATACATAGTTGAAATTAGTTTTGTATTGTACCCAATTGATCTTTTTCCTTATTTCTTTTTTTTTTTTTTTTTTTTTTTTCTTTTTCTGTTTTCTTCTCCTGAATATACTGTGGAGGTAAAAGAAAAAAAAAAAAAAAGAGTTATGAAGATGTTTTGAACAGACTAAGTCAACAATTACTAAATCTTCTTTAATTTGAGAGCATTTTTTTAAATAAAATGTTTTGCGGTTTAAGTTGATATGAATCAAGAGGGGTCTATTACTATTTTTGACATTTTCATTATATTTATTAGGATTTTATTACTTAATGACACTAATAAACGTTACTGTGGAGTGGGGTGATGTTGTGGACCTTAAATTTGAAATTAAAATTTTTTTTCTTGATTATGAAACAGCATTTAATCAAAATAATTATTTTCAAAGCAACAACTTTCTTAAATCCAATGGCTATTGGTCTTGAATTAATTTCTTGTACCACAATTCATTTGTTCATATTTTATCTATAAATATAATCGGTCTGGTATATAAATTTTGACGATTATTCTTATGGTCCTTAGAATCTTGTGGAGATTTCACATTTTAGTATTAATTATTATGCTTAATTTGGCAAAGTTATTTCATTTTAGTGAGGAGTTCAGTTATAATTTTGATAAAGTATAGTTATTACTTAAATATGAAAGTATATAGTTATAGTTCAATCCTACAGAGTTCATAGAGCCATGAGGAGAATCAGCTAAATTTCAGGGTCAAATTTATGTATTACGCCAAATATAATCCATCCAAGAATAAAAAATGCAGCTACATTTAAAATCCAAAATTTTCATTAGATCAAGCATTAGAAAACTTGCTTTAATATTGTCGTAACTTGTTTTCTTTTGCATCAATAGCTCGCGGTAGATAAGATACAAAGAAAAAAAACCTGATGAGCATAACTATTACTATGTTGTTTTGAGAGGCACTTAAACTGGTATTTATAAATCATCGCATGAACGTATACCTATGTAAAAATAGCTTCTACCTATGTAACATAGGTCAATTTGGCTTGAAAATTTATTCATCGGGATAAAAAAAGAAAAAAAATTAAATTTTGACCTTTTAGATCAATTTAGAGAGGATTTAGTTTAACTGATTCATACAATTGATAGTTGTTTTATATTGGAATACGACTCAATTTTTCTCTTAAACTTGAACCCGGCATTCAATTTGTCCAAAAATTACCTTTTTGTACAACTTGCACCAATAAAACAAAATGCTCAGTTTTTTAAAAAAAATTCTTGTTATAGTTTTAACTAATAAAAATTACTTTAAAAAATTTAAAATTAGAACATAAAAAATATTTTAAAAATATAATAATTATAACAATTTACAGTGTTTGATTTAAAAATAATTTAACAAATATTTGATTTAAACAAATTATAGAATTAGAAAAAGATTTGATTATATTGAAATATTTGGTTAAAGAAATATTTATGATATTTTTGTTTGATTATTTTTTAATTATATTTAATTTAGTTCAAATATTTAATTACATTTTAAGATTTATGTCAAATAATTTATTTTTTGAGACAAATTAAATTTTATATTTTTGATGCAAGTTCAAGGAGTAAATTATACAAAAAAATTAATTTTTTAGACGAATTATATGTCATACCCAAGTTCAAAGGGTAAATTGAATCTTATTCTTTTCATATTTAACACCTATATATTGTAGGTGTTTCATAAACTTTTTAATTAACAACCCATAATTGATTGATCAGCTGCCTTTTTTTGTCCTGGGAGCTATTGGACTTTTTTAACATCATAAAAATAATGGCTAATACAATTTTTTTTTTTAAAATTAATATACTCGATGGTTATTTTATAATTTAACAGCAATCGTACCCAAATTTTACCAAAGTCAAACAGTATTCAGCTAATTGTTATCAGACATCAACGACCAGCTATTAGCAATCGCTATCAGCTAGTATGAACTACTGAACTAAACGAGTTCTTAACCTTTAAATTTGTTTTGATTTTTATAAATTAATGAATTGATTTAATTTAATAGGATCGGCTTTTATTACATCTTGTTTTGCACTAAAAATATCAAATCAAACTTTTTAAATACTTCTAAAAACAACATAATTTTTTTAAAATAATAAAGTTTTAAAATATGTGGTACAACTCAATGTTTTTAAAACCGGACCGGATACCAAACCGGCGTCGTTATTGGGTCATGGTTGAACCTAGTCAACTCGGGTTGACTCAGTTTAACTGGATTTTTTACTTTGTATAGGATATTTTATTTTGAGTTTATAATTATTTAACTATATGCAAATAGAATTTATCAAATACTAAAATAGTATGTTGGCTTATAGTTCTATATATCACAATTCATAAAACTTTAAAAATAGAAAATAAATAGATATCTGTTATTTTTATTTAAATGATTATTATTAAAAAAATTAAGAACTATATTGATGCACAATCTTATAACAAACTAATAATAATATAATTAAATTATAAAATTATTTTTCAAATCATAATCATATATATATATATATATATATATATATATCAAATATAATATTCTTATTACATTATAAAAAAATTCTACATTGAAGTTAAATATTTATACATAAAATAAATAATTTTGTTATTATTTAATCTCAAATTTAAATTTAATTTAATTTTTAACAAATAATCATCTTTAATTTGAATTTTGGCATTTTCTTCCTTTGAAAATATTATATTTTAATATTGAAAAAATAAAAATTATTAAAATATTAAGATTTTATTAATATTTAATAAGATACAATGTATGACTAGGTAATTAGTACGACATATTAATTTAACATTAAAACTAATATAACTAACTCCATTTCTATAATACTTGTCACATTTAAAAAAACAATTTGTTTCAAAACACTTGTCACATTTGTGGTTTCAAGGAGTAATAAATATTTTTTTTCATGTTTACCATTTATACATGACCAGTAATTATTACTTCAATTTAATGGTTTTTTTAGAGAATTAATATTAAATTAAGGATAATATAGTCAATTTACTCAATAATTTATTGCAACTTAGACAAATTTAATGGTTTTTTTAAGGGACGTGAAATTTTAAAGTTGACAAATATTATGGAACAGAGGTGGTATCATTTTTCAAAGTAATTACTATTTTTTTACTAAATAAATAAAAAATAAATTGAAAAAATAAAAATATTTAACTTTTCAAAAATATTAATATGGAGTAATTAATATTAGTTATATTATTAATACTTAAAAAAATAAAAATTTATTAATTAACTAAAACGATAACTATTGTAAAAATCTATTGTATTTATTGAACCCATAAATGAGTTTATTATGTTTTTTCAAAAAAAAAAATTAGTATGCATCTTTTTGTTGATTTTTAAGTTTTTCTAGAAAACTATTATTACTACCTCTGTTTCATAATACTTGTTACATTTAAGAAAATAATTTGCTCCAAAATACTTGTCATATTTGTAGTTTCAAGGAGTAATAAATTTTTTTCCATATTTACTCTTTGTAGAAGATCAATAATTATTACTTCAATCAGTGGCGGAGCCAGAAAGTTTGGCTAGTGGGGTCAATTTCATTTAAATCAATATTAATATAATATATAATCTTGAAAAAATTACAATTCTCCACGTCTGAGTATTCATATTTTGAATGCGTTGAGTAATCATTGCATTATCTATATTATCAAATACATCTTTTTCAATGCAAGCAACTAGACAATTATTCATCAATTGATGGTCCATCTATTACATAATCGATTCTTCACAATCTTCATTGAGAAAAATGCCATTTCTACACTTGCAGTTGCAACTGGCAAAGTCAATGCTAATTTGATAATCAAGTAGACTAGAGGATAAACAATTTTTTTTTTTGTCTCAACCAACTTCTTAGCAAGATTACCAATTCTTTTAATATCTATAAAATCATCACTAGTTCGCACATCTATGATATAAGTTTCAAGTTGATTATCAAGTGCCATAAGTTCCACAGCAGAGAATTCCAATGGATAAAAATGAGCAAGCTGGATTAATTTCTCTTTATTAAAAGCTGAAAATGCATCAGCAAAATTCAAGCACACAGCGCATAAAAGTAACTCTTTATTACTTTTTGTAAAATGACTATTGAGTTCTTGAAGCTCTAAGTCTAATACTGAATAAAATATTTCAACTTGATAATGATGCATGTGTTTAACTTTTGGAGCCTTACGTAATGATCTTTCTAGAACTACAAAAATGTCTTCGATTTTTAGAACGATAATCATTTGTTTTTCATAAAAAGAAGAAACTTCAACAGTCAAAGAATCTCAACCATCATCTCTCATTTGTTGTAGTCTCTGCTTTGAGATTTTAACTAGTGTCATTGTATTTATAATATCTTGATCCTTTCTTTGTAATGCCTTAGATAGCTCATTTGTGATTCCCAAATATATTTTTCATTAAGTGCAAGTTAAATACAAATCATATGATTGTAGTAATCTTAATAAAATACTAGTTTCACCTCTCTGCTCAGAACTTAAACCATCTTCAACAATACCTTCAAGAACATCAATAATAGATAGAAATAAGATAATCAAATTCATCAACGTACCATAATGAGAACCCCCAACGTGTATCACTTGGACGCTTAAGACATTTTTCTTGATTTAAGCCACGACCACTTGTGATTTCACCGTTATCTAATGCTTCAATAACTTTTCTAGCTTGACTATCTCGGAGGATATCTCGCCGCTTACATGAAGCTCCAATAACATTCAACAAATTAGAATCAATGGTAGAAAATGAAGCAATAAAACTGTCATTCTTTGCAACCACTACAAGAGTCAATTGAAGTTGATGAGCAAAACAATTAAATACACACCAAAGTTGATTAATTCACACACAAAAAATACAATATCAAAAAGCACATAAAGCCACTTTTCAAGGAAAAATCCCTAATTTATATAGCCTATTTATTTGAATAAATCTCATATTTGGAATTCTATATACAAACAAAATCACAATAATTTTGATCTTATTTTTTTCTTTATAACTTTCATTCTCTTCATTAATTTTTAATAAAAAAATATAAAGACAATAACAATAATATTTATTCAAATAATTTACTAATAAGTGGAAAAACATAAAGATTTAACAAGAGATTAAATTAGATTTCACAACCATCAAATATTCAAATTTGAAGCCATATATATAATTATAAAGCCAAAAGTGAACAAAAACACATATACAATGAAGTAGATGTTAAACCTTAATTGAATGAAGGACAAAAGTATTAAGTAAAATCAAGCCAAACATCGATTAAATTCCCAAAAAAAAAAAAAAAAATTCATAGAGAGTAGAGAGAAAATATTTGAACTTACCTAGAGTAGGCATGGCCACCGGTTCGGTTCTAACCGGAACCGAACTGTACTGTAGACGAACCAGAACCGGACCGGAACCGACGGTTCATAATTTTGAACCGGAATCGGCGGTTCAAGAGCTGGTTAAGGTTCATATGAATCTTAAAATATGAACCGAAACTGGCCCAAAACCGGCGGTTAACCGGCGGTTCCTATCCGGTTCGAACCGGATGCACAAAAAAATTGTAGCTTAAAATTTTTATAAAAAAATTTATATCACTTGATTTATTGTAGTTGATTTGATTTATGGTAAAGAGAAGTACAGTGGTACATAAGTTATAAAAAGTGGTGAAAAAAAATACACATTTTTTTACTTAATTTATACAAAAAATGGTACATGAATAGTTGATTTATAAAAAAAAAAAAATACTTTCAAGTATATAAAAAAAGAGTGTAACGAATAGTTTTTGATATGATAAGTTTTTTTAAAAAATTTTTTTTTGGTAAATAAATTTTATTCATTTTTTAATCATTTATTTATTTACTGTAATTTACTAAATTATCCAAAAATATAGTTGTTATTTTTCTGTTATAACTTATAAGGGACAATTTGGAAAACTAATAAATGAGAAATATGTATAAATATGATGAGTTGATGATTTTTTATTTCACAACCAATTATATCATAACTCTTCTCTTATTCTCAATCAAAATTCTCTCAAATTTCCATATTTCATTATTTTTTCTATTGCTTTTTTTCCTTAATATTGAAATTATCTATTGTTTATTTTTTATTTTCTTACATCCAATTCCAAATTCTTTCTCTAATCTCAATTTTTTCCATTCATAAATTTACTTCATTTGATTTTTTTAATAATTTTCTTAGTATTTGAAAATAATAATTTCCAACTCATTTCATTAATTTTATATTCCATTTATAGTTGTCTATATTAGTGAATTAGTAAAATTTGTAAATTTAATGTAATAATAGTTCTAAGTTAGTTAATATAAGTTTTTGTTTTAAAATTTTATAATAATTTATTTAGTTAATAAAATTTAAACATTTTAAAATTATTATTTATTTATGAATTCGGAATCAAAATTTTATTATTTTTAAAAAAATTTGCGTAATGCCGGAATCGAATTGGAACCGTAATTCGAACCGTCGGTTCGCCGGAACCATGCCGGAACTGGAACCGGACCGGAACCGGAGGTTCAAGGGTCGGTTCCGGTTCAAAATTTTAAACATCAGGAACCGGCGGTTCAGTGAACCGCCGTTCAGTGAACCGGCCATGCCTAACCTAGAGAAGTTTTTGTTACTCTAAAGTGCAACCAAACAAAGAGAAAGAGGGATGAAAAATAAGAATCTGGGAAGTAATTAGGATAACTTGTCCTGTACTCTTAGATCAACTTCTTTTATACTCTTCTTTTTTTCTTCTTTGTATTATGGGTCTTAAAATAATTACTGTTGATCAATCTGTAGCGTGGGGTCAAAACCTATTATTATACCCTAATACATGAACAATTTTTTTTTAGTGGGGTCAGCTTATTGAACAGAATGATAAGACTAAAAGTTAGTTATTTTTAAATATGTACACAGCTAGATTAGCTTTATCTCTTGTAAACCTCTTGTGCTTATCTGTTGTAACTGTAACATATGTATATATGATTATTGAGATGAATGGGAAATACACAAGTTAAACAGTCATTATTTGTGACTCTGTTTTATGGTATCAGAGCCGAAAACCCACTGGTTTTCGTTTTTCTTAGACTTTTCGTATTTTTCGGTTTGGACCTAAGTTATTTGTCTCATTTTAATGGCTTCTTCATCCAATGTTCCAAATCTCACTCACTCCTCTGGAAGAACTCTTATTTCTTTCAGTGCGTCTCAATTTCCATTAAAATTGACGCAGCAGAATTATCCTGCTTGGCCTGCACAGGTTCTCCCTGTTCTTAAAGGGCATAACTTAATGGGATACGTTGATCGGTCTCTTAAGTGTCCATCTGCAATTGTTCGTACAAATGATAAAGATGAAATTAATAAAGACTATGAGTTTTGGATCTGTCAAGACCAACTAGTTTTGGCTGCCATTATTGCAGCAACAAGCTTTTCCGCTATGCATATTGTTTCTTCTGCTGAGTCCGCAGCTGATGCCTGGGAAAAGATTCAAACATCTTGTGCCAATAAGTCGGCTACAAGGATTCTCTCTCTTAGAGACAAGCTGACCAATCTCAAGAGAGAGTCTCGTCCTATTTCTGATTATTTGCAATCGGTGAAAGCCATTTTCGAAGATTTAGCACTCTCTGGGAATCCAGTTTCAGATATTGATTTGGTAATTCATGTTCTAAATGGTGTAGGATCTGAGTATCGTGATATTGCAGCGGCAGTTAGAGCTCGCGATACGGTTATCTCCTTTGAAGAACTTCAAGACAAACTCCAAGCTCATGAGTTATATCTCAAAAAGGTTGATCCCTCGTTTGATTCCTCACCCATCACAGCCAATTTTGTGCGGAAAAGAACCAACTTTCGACAAAATTCTCAAGGACAGAATCACAGAGTTTCGACTGAAAATTCTAATTCTGATGGACATCGAAATTATTCTGAAAATTCAACAAGGTATAAAAGGGGTTCTGGTGGTTCACGAGTTGTTTGCCAAATCTGTGAACGACCTGGTCATATAGCTAAACAGTGCTTTGGTGCTAAAGATTACTTCAAAGATAATTTTCCCATGCCTAGAGCTCATCATGCTGCTGCTCAAGAGCCTCAGAACTGGATTCTGGATACCGGTGCCTCTCACCATGTAACTAATGATCTGCAGAACCTGGCATTACATGCTCCATATGAAGGTTTGGATGAGCTCCATCTTACTGATGGTACTGGTTTACGCATTACACATGTTGGTTCACAGTTAATTTCTTTTCCATTCAAAAATTGCTCTCTTGATAATGTTTTGTGTGTTCCCAGTGCAAAAGAAAATTTGATTTCAGTTTCTGCTTTCTGTCTAGCTAATAATGTTTCGGTTGAATTCTTCTTTGATTGTTTTCTTGTTAAGGACCTGTTCACGGGGGAGATACTCACAAAGGGGCAAATTAAAAATTCTCTTTATCGTCTTTCGTCACTTCCCAAAAATCGGTCTCCAGTTGCTCATTCCCAAAAATCGGTCTCCAGTTGCTCATCTCCAGTTGCTCACGAGTTTGTCGTTATGTTTTGTCCAAATTTAATTTATCAGCGTCATCTTCTAGTTTTGATTGCAATTCATGCTTGTGTAATAAGAGTCATAGACTCGCATTTGGTGTCTCCTCACTTCGTAGTACTCGTCCTCTTGAATTATTGTATTCAGATGTTTGGGGGCCAGCTCCCGTTAAGTCAATTGATGGATTCAATTATTATTTAATTTTAGTTGATCACTACACTAAATACATATGGTTTTACCCCTTGAAAGCAAAATCTGATGTTGCAAATGTATTTTCAGTATTCCAAAGCTTAATTGAGAATATGTTTAAAACAAAAATTATTTCTGTATATACAGATGGCGGTGGTGAGTTTATTGCTTTGAAAACCATATTTCAGAAGAGTGGAATTAGTCATCTTAAGACACCACCTCACACACCGCAGCATAATGGAGCTGCAGAGAGACGTCATCGCCACTTGGTAGAAACTGGTCTTACTTTACTCCAATCTGCAGCCTTACCATTTAAGTTTTGGACCTATGCCTTTCAAGCAGCTACTTATCTTATTAATAGACTACCAACACCGATTATTAATATGTCCTCACCATTTCACAAATTGTTTAACCAGCAACCCAATTATGCTAAGCTTAAAATTTTCGGATGCCTGTGTTATCCTTTTCTTCGGCCGTATAGTCATACTAAGTTTGAAGCAAAGTCCACACCGTGTGTGTTTATAGGCTATTCTTTGAGCCAAAGTGCTTATTTGTGTTATGAACCTCAAAGTCAGAGGGTGTATGTGTCTAGGCATGTGATTTTTGTGGAAAATCAATTTCCTGGTAAAAAGCTATGGAGAAAGGAACCAGGTGCTGCTATGTGGTATGATTTTAATGATAAAATTGGTGTCAGTGATCAACCGTTGCCCTGTTCAGTTAACGACTTAGGTACACCTGGTGGGCAACCTGAAACAGTGTCGTTTCCATCTGATGGCTTTATTATTTCTCCCTTTCATTCTCGGGTTCCATCGATTCCCCAAATTGTCGAATCCCTAACTCCTTCCGTCGATTTAATTTCTCCATCTGAGTCTACTGTTGCTTCTACAAGTTCAACAACGAGTCCTGTTTTGGTTGCTTCTGTTTCATCTGAATCGCCTCCATTGTCTGCTTCGGTTGCGTCTTCTCAGTCAGCGTCATCTTCGAGTTCAGCTCCTCCATTGCCCACTCCAGGTACTTTGTCTTCTCTTAATTCTGTTCCTACTGAAACTACTCAACTTGCTCGCACTCATCCTATGGTTACAAGGTCTCAGAATAATATTTTTAAGCCAAAAGTTATCAATTCTGTTACCAAACATCCTATGCCTCCTTCCATTGAACCAACATGTGTAACCCAGGCTTTGAAAATTCCAGAATGGAGGAAGGCCATGTCTAATGAATTTGATGCTTTAATGGCTAATGGCACTTGGGAGCTTGTTCCTTCTTGCAGTGATCAACATTTGGTGGGTTGCAAGTGGATATTTCGGGTGAAACGAAATGCAGATGGCTCCATTGCAAAGTATAAAGCGCGTCTGGTAGCTAAAGGATATAATCAGAGACCAGGAGTAGATTTTGGAGATACTTTCAGTCCAGTATTGAAGCCAGCAACAATTCGAATAGTTCTCACCTTGGTTGTTTCGAATAACTGGAACATTTGTCAACTGGACGTTAATAATGCATTTCTTCATGGCCCATTGCAAGAGCAGGTATTTATGCAACAACCTCCTGGATTTGTGGATTCTGAAAAACCTACATATGTGTGTAAACTGGTCAAGGCACTATATGGTCTTTGCCAAGCTCCAAGAGTGTGGTATGAAGCTCTACGAGGGTGTGCGTTACAGTTTGGTTTTGAACAGTCAAAGAGTGATCATTCCCTCTTCATTTACAAAAACGACAATCTTACTTGCTTCTTTCTTGTGTATGTGGATGACTTGTTACTTACTGGCAATTGTAATAAGTTCATAAAGTTGTTCATAGCTCGGTTGTCCTCTAAGTTTTCGCTCAAAGATCCACAGCAGTTGAGTTTATTTTTGGGCATAGATATTCAGCATACAAGTGGTGGTCTATTCATGTCACAACATCATTATGTCCAAAAACTGTTAACTGTTTCGGGCATGGATGGAGCAAAATCTATTTCTACACCGTTTGCGCCATCAACATGTTTGACAAAGAATGATTCCAACTCTTTGGCAGTTAATCCCACCGAATTCAGAAAGACAGTTGGCGCACTACAGTATTTAACCTGGACTAGACCGGACATTTGCTTTTCTGTCAATCGGTTGTCCCAATTTATGCAAAGTCCGACTACTCAACATTGGGAAGCACTTAAAAGGCTGTTAAGGTATCTTAAGTGTACAATTGATTATGGCATTATGATCACACCCCAATCTTCTATTGCTTTTCATGCATTTTCTGATGCGGATTGGGCTGGTGATCCTACTGATAGACATTCTACAACAGGTTATGTTCTCTATCTTGGAACTGTTCCTATTTCTTGGATTTCCAGAAAGCAGAAATCCGTGGCTCGCTCTTCAACAAAGGCTGAGTATCGAGCAGTGGCAGCAGCTGCATCTGAAGTTGTTTGGGTAAACTCTTTATTACATGAACTTGGGACGGTGGTGTCGACACCTGTGCTGTATTGTGATAATATATCTACCACTTATGCTTGCCAAAATCCTGTCTATCATTCGAGAATGAAACACATAGAGATTGACCTCTATTTTGTGCGGGATCTAGTTCAGAAGGGTAAACTTCGGATATCCCATGTTTCAACTAACGATCAGTTGGCTGATTTACTGACAAAGCCATTGCCAAAATCAGCATTTATCTCAAATCGATACAAGATAGGAGTACGCAATGGTACCTCCATCTTGCGGGGGAGTATTGAACAGAATGATAAGACTAAAAGTTAGTTATTTTTAAATATGTACACAGCTAGATTAGCTTTATCTCTTGTAAACCTCTTGTGCTTATCTGTTGTAACTGTAACATATGTATATATGATTATTGAGATGAATGGGAAATACACAAGTTAAACAGTCATTATTTGTGACTCTGTTTTACAGCTGACCCAGTATCCATCACTTGGCGCCGCGCTTGACTTCAATTTAATGGTTTTCTTAGAGAATTAATATTAAGTTAAGAGTAATATAGTTAATTTACTCAATAATTTATTGTGAGTTACACAATAGTTTTTTTAAAGGACATAAAATTTCAAATGTGACAAGTATTATGAAACAGAGATAATATTTTAAATTATTTGTACAAGACTCTAGGTAACTTTATACATATGAATGTGATTGTAATTATTAGGTGTGTGGACAACTTGGAAAAGAAAAAAAAAAAGCCAAAAACTGAGTTTGACTGATTTAATCCGATTTTCCAGTTTTACCCCATTTTTACACCTACTGGCTTTACATGTCAAACCAGTATGGACGACTTCCTTTTCGCTGTTGAATCGATTTGACTGACCGATCCAGTTTGGTTTTAAAAACACTTGTATAATTTAAATCTGTTTCATATGCAATAACCCAAAAGGTCAATTTTTTTTTAAATATTCAAAATAATACATATTCATAACTCAAAGGTAAAAATACAATATACTATAATTAATTTCTAATTCCAACTACACTTTTAATAAATATTTGTACAAAGATTCTCACTTTTTTAAGTATAATAAAGAATCATAAGTTAAATTGACTTAGAAGGTTTAAAATGATCTTTTTAATAATTTTAAACAAATTTGATGGTAAATTAATTTAAAAAGTTAAAGTTGATTTTTTTAATTATTTTAAACAAATTGGGGATTAAAATGATAAAAAATATCAAATTTGACTTTTTTAATTCCGTTAAACAACAAGTATAAGGGCAAATTGCCCTTTATTCCTTTCTCAAATAGGTAAGTTAAACTTTATTTATAGGCTTATTTACTTGTAAAATATCCATTTTTATCATATTTTTTAATTATAGAGCAATAATATTATTTCTAACAAATAAAACACTAAATCTGATAAATTAATTTTATAGTAATTTCTTATATATTTACCCTATTTTCCTAGACAAATAATGCTGCTTATCTTTTTAATTCTTTTTAAAAGTAGTCCAGATAAATAAATTTGAAATTAAATCTGAATAACATTGAAATTAATTACTCATTCCGTTCAAAAAAATAATTCACTTTCTATTTTCACATATGTTAATATAATAACAATTATTATGGTTAAAGCTCAATTTTATTCATATAAATTTTCTATTATATTCGTCTTAAATAAAACATAAGTAATTATTATATTTAAATAATAAATAAAAATTAAAGAAAATTATTGAAAATAAAATAAAATTTAACAAAAGTATAATGGACAATTTAAAAATTAACTATAATATAAAAAAAACTATATCTTGAGATAAAAAAAAAAAAAAAAGATACATTATCTTTTTAGAACAGAAAAAATAGTTTTAACGAAATAAAAATTACAATTAAAAAAAAAAAAAAAAAGGCTAAAATGGAGTTTTCATAGATAAGGACAAACACACCGGCAGAATCATGCATCATCCAAGAGACAAAGACACGATACAAGGAAAAGGATCCTCCGTAATATAAATATATAAATATATTATTAGGCAAAAAGGAGGTAAGTACACGTAACATCCTATTTTTGATACTTTATTTCTACCTCCATCAGTACTACTTACTGCTTAAAGATAACTTTGGTAACCTCAGCTTTTTTGAGAACTTTTTTCAATCAACTCCCCATTCTTTTCACTTTTTTCAATCCTCTCTGGAATTTGAAGACTTTTCCCAACTAACTCTCCACTTTGAACATTTTTCTCAAACAACTCTGCTAACCTTTCAGCCACACATTTTCTTGCTTCAGGAGAAACACCATCCTTGCCAATAATTGACTCCAATATTGCCTCTGAAAGTAGTTTATTCTCTATCAAAGCATCCTCAACTTCTGGTGTTGATCCATCTTTTGCAAAGCTAATCTGTAATTAGAGAAAATAGAAAATAAAATGGAAAATCAGTAACTAAAAGGGACCAAAAAAAAGCTATAAAAGGGATATGGCCAAGCTCAATAAAAAGGGCTTTTCGGGAATTGAAAATTGTTTATTTCACGTAAGATTTGTGAGCAGGTTGTTATGATAATAAATAAGAAACATGCAACTACAAAACAAAAGGTCTTCTTTTTTTAAAATATTTGATTTGAAAATTACAAAAAATGTCAAAAATGTTAAGAAGTATTACTGTGATCTTATTGGTTTCTCACCCGTATCTTTTAACTACAATAATTTTTATTAATTTGGTGAGTCATAAGCAGATCTACTTATATTGTATAGATTATAATATTATTTTAACTCAATGAACTTCTAGTAAATAAAAAAAATTACAGAAAATATCAAGAAATAAAAATTTATAACTATTTAAAAACTACAAAAAGCCATGTTCGGCAACGATTTTTAAGCTAGCTTTTAGCGTTTCCTAGCTTTTAGAGTTTGATGAAATTTTTTATAAAATGTTAAATATTATAGTGTGTAGCGTTTGACAGAGATTTCTTTTTTTTTTTTATTACTGTACCCATTGTTTTTTTATTCCAAATTCAATTAATTAAACTGTTAATGTTCTAAAATAAAATGGTAATTAAGCAGCTTTTTACCAATCACTTCTAATTTAAACCCTCTCTGTAAACAGCTGACATTATTGAATAGATCCTAAGCATTTTTTATCATTAGAAAAAAATGAAATTTAATAATCGACTACTAGAATACTAATCTAATGATGAATTAGTTCTTGCACAGTATTAGCCTCTTAAAAACAAGAAGATTATCTTACTTACCGCTACTGAACCATTAGGCAGTTGTGTGAAAAGAATAGAGGAGCCAGGAGGAAAGACTTCTGGTTTGAAGACCTCTAAGAATCTATCAATGGCCTTTGCTTCTGCATCAGTGTAAATCCCTACTGATTTCCAAAACGCTACACAATTCTCTGAAACCTTCTCTGAGTATTGTTGGCCCGTTAATGGTAAAATCATTGTTACTCTTATGAACTTCTCAAATGGTCCTTCACAAACACCAGATAGTTATTACATAATTCAACATAAATAATATTACAATAAAACTGAAAAGTAGAAAATCCATCTGATTAATTTATTTTGATTTTTAAAAATTTCAGTTTGATTTTTATTTTTCTTTTATACACGAAACACTCAATGGAACGGAATAATGTTTTAAACTACAAAGGATTGTCTTTTCATTTGAACGACATTCCTTAAATTAGTGATAAGTTTTATGAAAAAAAATTTAAACTCGACGCCTCTTATTTTTTACATTTTCCATAAAAGCTAAAGAGACCAATCAAAAGTGGCTAGTTTGATTTTAATTTCAAAAGAAATAGTAATTGATTTCTTTTCTGTCAGTTTAGTTATTATTCTATAATATCCAAAAACCTAATGGTCAATTTAAAATTTTTATTTTGCATCAATCTTTACTGATTTCAGTGGATAATCGTCGGTTACAGTGCATCAATTTGATTTGGTTTGATTCGATTTTTTTTAAATTAAAAAAAAAAAAAAAAAGTCAATTTGTACTGTGAAAATTTCTTGTCGGTTCTCTATACTAAATTAGGGAAATGTCTATCTGGTCCCCATACTAGTTAGAATCTATTTGAACCAAACAGTTAGGGTGGGGACCAATATGAATTTTACGGAAAAAATTTAAATAATTAAGTAGCACGGAGGTTGACTTGACCGCCCCAGGATTACCGGGAACACAAAACTAACTTGACAGTCTCATAAAGCCATAAGAACCGGTATGGCGGCAACACAAGCTAAACGACGAGTCGGCTTAAGATCCGATTAACAGAGAGAGAAAGGAAGAAATAGTATCTGTTTTTTTACCTGTAACGATCTCCCTAAAAAACTGGACGGAATCATTCAATTCCTGTGCACTCTTCCCCTTCCACTTAACGGCAAGCAATGGCACCGCCTCATCCTCTAAGTACACTCCTATCGCCGTGAACTTGATGAACTTGCCTTCGATCTCCAATCCTCTAGCCCCTAAACCGAAAAACAAATAAATATTTAATCAGTAAAAGATGACCGGAGTTAGTGAGCATGCGACGAGAGTGCGTAGATTAAAATAATAATTAACCTGCGCCGCCGAGGAATAGAGTTTTATTTGAGGCCGGAGGTTTCACTGCCGGCGAGAATGTTACGGTGTCGACTTCAATTTGAGTAACGGATGTTGCTGCTGGAGACATGGTTTCTGCTGCGTTATTCGTTGGTTTTTTTGGATTTGTTTTGTTTGCGAAGATGCGAAACGATTCGTTTTATAGAGAGTCAGGCAGGGCCTCAGGGTAAGTTGGCAAACCAAACGGGGTTCATATTATATTATTATTATAATCTATTTACCATACAAATTATAATAAATATAAATAAAAATTGAATATATACACGACAAGAAAGAGAGGATTAGCTGGAAGAATTTAAGACTGGCAGGAAGATGTCTGAAGAGTAGAGGGCACGTGGTTTGATAGTGAGGTGGTGCGGGTAAGTAAGAGTAACGGTGAGGATTGGGCAATGTACGGTTATTAACTAAAAATCGGCCCAAATCAACTCATTTCGATCCTATTTAATCAAATATTTTAAAAATTCAATTACCGACTGGTTTGATTAGATAAAACTATGTGGTTTTTGATTACTATAGATGTCTAGTGAATTTAGTTTTACGTCCAAAAGAGCTAATTTAGTTGAAATAATTGGATCAAATCAAAACTGAAACAGTTTTTATTATTTTTCTCATATATTTAAATTTGGACACCATTAAAAAAATTCACTTAGACCAAAATTGAGCTATAAAATTAATTAATTTTATAAAATAATTAAATAAATTATCATTTTATTTTGTCTCAATATTATTAATCAAATTAAATTGTTAGAAAATTTTAAAAAATACTTCAAACAATCTAATTTTGAACTAAGTAAAAAATGTAAAAAGAAAAAAAATATTAAAACTCTCATTTGTATCAAACAATATAAGTTTAGATCAAATATTTCACTTTTTTTTTTTACCATTTTACTTCTTTAGATTTTAACTTTTTAAGTAAAATGTATTTAAAAAAAAATTAAGTAAAATGTATCAAGTAGACTTCTAGAGGGGTATAAAATAAATTAGGTGATAATTTTAAAAATAAAAAAGAAAATTCTTAATTTGAATCCAACTAAACTGCTGGTTAATCGCTGGTTTCAAATAGATTCAGATTCAGATTTTAATATTCATCTGTTACTTGTATAAGTATTTCAAATCTTATCGGATTTGATGGTTAGATATTACTCTATTAAATCTCAATTTCTTAACTGGCAAGATGGAAATAGTTATACACATAAATCATAAAATCAAGTCAAATTCTTAAAGTGTTCACAAAGAGTTTTAGCACCTTAGTATGGCCCTCTGCTACTTTTTCAATTCATAAACGCTTAGAAAGTTTTGCATTTCTAACTTTGATAAAAACAAGTTAAATTTCATGCCAAAGAATTTCCATTTCGTGCAGGTGTCCCATCTTCAATAGAAATGCAGCCTACCAGCCCTTAGATGAGTGTCACGACATACTCCAATCCACATACAGACTTTGCATCAAGTACGTCTTCAGATCTTAGTTCTCCATCCCATTCTCCTTTATCTCCAACATTCTCTCCTCCCAATATTAACTCTCATCCACAATCAACCATTATCCTTAATCCTTCTTCTTCTCCCCAACTTGAACAACCTCTATCCGTATCAACTAATCCCATTCCATTAGCTATAGGTTCCAACAGCTGTTCGATTTTCTTTTTCGTATTGTTTTTTATTCTTCACCAGCTTATCACTCATTGTTCATTCTTCGCCAAGGTACTCTACAAATTTACGTCCTTGTGTATGTTGATGACATTATTGTTACATGTAATGAAAATGCAAAAATGAATTGGTTTCTTAATCACATGAAAAGTGTGTTTCCTATTGAAGATTTGGGGTCTCTCCATTATTTTCTTGGTATTGAAGTGCAGCATATCGTTAATGGTCTGATTCTGTCTCAAGCAAAATACGTTGATGATTTATTAAAGGAGACAAAAATGCATAATTCAAAGGGTTGTTAAATGCCTACGGCTGCAACTCCTAATTTGAGCAAATTAATGGGTACACAACTGTCCTCGGGAGAGCAATATCGTCAAGTGATTGGTGCTGCAATATGTCACATTGACACATCCGGATATAGCCTTCAGTGTGAACAAATTAGCAAAATTAAGCATTATGCAACTGATGTACATAGGCAGGCATGCAAACAATTGCTTCGCTATCTTCATCATACAGCTTCTCATGGGTAGTTTGATAGGTCCTAGTCAAAGCCAAAGAGAATTAAGTAGAGAGAATAAGAAGTTTTAAGTGTTTTTTCATTCATGCCTTTTTGTTGCGGATACAAGAGAATAAATAGGAAAAGAGTGTAACAACTTGATCCTATTCTTAAGGCCATAAACGGCACTTATTAGATAAACTAGCTAGATTTTGCTTCCAAAAATCAGAGAGCAAATTGACTTATCTCAGTAACAAATAAACAAAAAAAAAAAATGTAGCAGACCAACAAACTTAAGTAGAGGCTTAGTCCAAATATTTTTTGTTTTGGATAGGCATCCTTGAGGACCTTCGTGGCTTATCATTACATCCCCTTTCAAAGGAACCTTGTCCTCAAGGTTCAAAGTAGGAAATCTTTCTTTCAGCATCTCAGAATTTTCCCTTGTGGCATCTTTTTGTGGCAATTGCTTCCATAGAACCAGACTTTCCTGCTCAAAGCGTGAACCCCTTTTAATCCATCTAGTGTCCAATACCTCCTTTGGTTCCAAGAGAACATCACCATCATTGGACAATAGAGGCAAGTCCAAGGTGATAAGAACACCATCTCCAACATGTTTCTTTAAAAACGACACATGGAAAACCGGATGAATTTTGGAGCTTGCAGGAAGTTGCAATTTATAAGCTAAATTCCCAATTCTAGCTTCAATTGGAAAAGGCCCATAATATCGACTAGCTAACTTTTGATGAGCTCTCTTGTACACTGAGTGTTGACGATAAGATTGTAACTTAAGATAAACCAGATCACCCACTTGCTATTCAACATCCTTGCGTTTTAAATCAGCTGTTTGCTTCATCCGGTTTGCGGCACGCGAAAGATTAACTTTTAGTTCCTGCAGAATTTCATCTCGAGTGACCAAATTTTGATCCACCTCATGAACAAGTGATTGTCCCATCTCAAACTGTCGTATTGACGGTGGAGGTCTGCCATACAAAGCCATAAAAGGAGACATTCCAATTGAAATATGAAAGGAATTATTATACCTGAATTCGGCCCAAGGAAGAAATGAACTTCATTTACGCGGTTGTTGAGATGCAAAACAGCGACGATACTGTTCGAGACATCTGTTTGTCACTTCAGATTGTCCGTCAGTTTGAGGATGATAAGATGAGCTCATATTTAACTTGGTATCAGATAATTTGAAGAACTCACGCCAAAAATTGCTAATAAAAATAGGATCATGGTCATTGATTATAGACTTGGGCATCCCATGATATTTAACAACTCCATCAACAAACTTTTCAGCAATTATTTTGGCAGTATAAGGATGAGACAAAGCTAAGAAATGAGCATACTTGCTGAGTCGATCAACCACTATCAGAATTGAATTTTTGCCATATGAAAGTCGAAGTCCATCAATGAAATCCATTGTTATATCATCCCAGACTTGGTGAGGAATTGGTAGGTTGGAGAAGTCCAGCCGGAGATGAAGTAGAAGCCTTGTTTTTCTGACAAACAGAACAAGAAGAAATATATTGCTGAATTTGATTTCTCATAGAAGGCCAATAAAACTGCTGTAGTATTCTCTTATATGTGCGCAAAACTCTAGAATGACCGCCGCATGGAGAATCATGAAATTCCTGTAAAAGCTGACAAATTAAATCAGTATTAGGAGGAATCACCACCCGATTTTTGTAAAGAATTAAACCATTTCTCCACAAATAAGGGTCGCCAGGTTTCTCCGTAGCCAATTTGCCCACATGAAGCATATAAGGATGAGTTGAGACAATTGCCCGAATTTTATCCCATAAGGAAGTTTATTGAAGGAAAAGAGTGTTGAGACTAGGGCTACCTAAAATGCATGACAAGGCATCTGCTACTTTATTTTCTCTACCCGGCTTGTAGATGATCTCATAATCAAACCCCAACAGTTTGGAGACCCAATTCTGTTGTTCTAGAGTGACAATCTGCTATTCTACTAAGCACTTTAAGCTTCATTGATTCGTTTGAATGTAAAATTTATGGCCGAGCAGATAAGGTCGCCAAGTACAAATAGCTTGAAGTATAGCCAGCATCTCCTTGGCATATGTAGACCATGACTGTTTGGAAACTCCCAAAGCGCGACTCATGAACGCGATGGGTCTGTCTTGTTGGGATAAGAAAGCTCCTATGCCAGTATTGGATGCATATGTGGTAATAACATAAGGTTCATCAAAGTTGGGCATTGCAAGTGTAGGCGTTGAAGTCATGGCTTGTTTCAGGGCTAAAAAGATGCTTCAGCTTCAGCAGACCAAGAAAAGTGGCCTTTCTTTAACAAATTAGTCAAAGGTTGACCTATCACGCCATAGTCACATACAAATTTCCTGTAATAACTTGTCAAACCTAAAAAACCACGTAATTCAGAGACATTAGTAGGTTTAGCCAGTCAAGCATTGCCTTTATTTTCCCTTGATCCACCTGAACACCATCATGAGACACAATATGATCCAAATACTCAATTTGATAATGCCCAAAAGCACATTTACTGAGTTTAAGAAAGAACTTATGCTGCCTCAATATTTCAAAAGCCAGTTTCACATGTTCAATATGCATTTTCCAATTAGGGCTATAGATTAAAACATCATCAAAGAAAACTAGCACAAATTTTCATAAATAAGGGCGAAAAATAGAATTCATGAGAGCTTGGAAAGTGGAGGGGGCATTGCATAAGCCAAAAGGCATCACTAAGTACTCATAGTGGCCATGGTGTGTACGAAAGGCAGTTTTATGGATGTCTTTAGAGTGAACCCGAACCTAATGAAACCCCGAAATGAAATCAAGTTTGATAAAATAAGCAGCCCCAAAGAGTTCATCAAACATATCATCCACAGTGGGAATGGGGAATCTATCTCTAATAGTTACAGCATTAAGAGCTCTATAATCTGTACAAAATCGCCAAGAGCCATCTTTTTTTTAACTAATAGGACAGGAGAGGAAAAAGGACTTGTGCTAGCCCGAATTAGCCCCGATTTTAACATGTCATGACTTGTTTTTCAATTTCGGCTTTTTGAAAATAGGCATACCTATAAGGCCGTACGTTAACGGGATCTGTCCCTTCTTTGAGGTTGATATGGTGATCAATTTCTCACTCTGGAGGAAGCTGATTTAGCCTTTGATAAATGTCTGAGAACTGTTCTAGTAAAATATGCATCTCTAGGTGTATTCCCTTAGGCAAAATTGTCGATGAGGACTCCACACAAATTGCAAAGAATGAGCTTCTGTGTCTTAGCTCTTTAGAAATTTCCTTCAAGGAATAAGATTCAATTTGTTGGTTTTTGATCCCCTGTAGATGTTGTTGTTGTCCTTCCCACTCAAAGTCCATAGTCAGTTGCTTCCAATTTACATTGTACAGTCCCCAATTACGCAAGCCACCGAATCTCTAATACCACATCCAAACCCATAATTGGCAAAGAATAAAATGTAACAATAAAGGGTATACCTTGTAGCAGGATTGGAACATTTTGGAATTTCCCACCGCACTACAGAGGACTGCCATTAGCTACTTTCACATTAAAGGATTTCTTCAGTGTTACTAGTAATTTGAGCAATCCTGCTACCTTTTCATTGATGAAGTTGTGAGTGGAGCAGCTATCAATGAGGACAATTAGCTCAAAGGACCTGATCTTAACAGCAATTCTCATAGTACCTGTTGAAGACCAACCAGTGAGGGCGTGTAACGAGATTTCTGGTTTGTCATCGTCATCCTCTTCCCCAATCTCAATTCCGCCATCAAGGAGGAGAAGTTGTGGTTTGAAACACCAGTGCCCAGGAATAAATTTCTCATCACAATTAAAACACAACCCCTGAGTTCGCCGTTTCTGCATCTCGTCCCAAGTAAGACGCTTCACCGGAGTGGCTGTCTTATTCTTTGTTGGAGATAAGGAGCTCATTTGGAAAGTTGGGCCAATTGCTTTCTTTTGACGTAGCAATTGCTCATCCCTCATCCGAGCTAAACCGATAGTGTCTTTTAATGTTTTTGGTTTAAACATTCTGATGCCGTCTATGAATTCTGGTTTAAGGCCACCCATGAATGTCCCCACCAAAGCTTTCTCGGTCCATCCTCGTACTCTATTTCCAAGCCTCTCGAACTCCTTTTGATAGTCCCTTAAGAGCCCTGTTTGTCGTATTTTTGACAAAGACTCGTCAAGGGCTTCGCAATCGGTGGAAGCAAGACCACAGTTCCTTAGAGAAAATCTCCCACGAAACATCCTTTCCTTCTTTTTGATGAGTCCGGCGAAGCCACTGCCACCATTCGTTGGCCTCCCCTCGTAGGTGGTAGGAAGCCAGAGATACCTTTTCTGTTTCTAGGGTTCCTTGATATTCAAAAAATTGATTCACTCTGGTGAACCATTCTATTGGGTCATCAATTGAATATTTTGGGAACTCAAGTTTCGCCAGTTTAGAAGAGAACATAAGTTTCCCTCTATCCTTGGATTCATCTCTGTTGACGTGCATCTAGCTGTGAGGGTCACTAGCGCTACTGGATACATCTCTGCTAGGAAGAGCAATTTCAAAGAATTTCATAATAGCTACCTCTATTTGTTGTAGCTTATCACTGATGCCTCGTTCCATTTTAATCACACAATCTTGGAGCTGGCCAAGCTCGAGTTCCAAATTTTCGATACGTTCTTTGTTTGTTGCCATGGAGAAAAGAAATCCGGGTTTTGATACCACTAATAGGTCCCAGTCAAAGCCAAAGAGAATTAAGTAGAGAGAATAAGAAGTTTTAAGTGTTTTTTCATTCATGCCTTTCTGTTGCGGATACAAGAGAATAAATAGGAAATGAGTGTAACAACTTGATCCTATTCTTAAGGCCATAAACGGCACTTATTAGATAAACTAGCCAGATTTTACTTCCAAAAATCAAAGAGCAAATTGATTTATTCAATAACAAATAAACAAAAAAATAATAATGATGTTGCAGCAGACCAACAAACTTAAGCAGAGGCTTAGTCCAAATATTTTCTGTTTTGGATAGGCATCCTTGAGGACCTTCGTGGCTTATCATAGTTCTTCTCTCGCAACTCCAATCTTCAGTTGCAATGCTATTCTAATAGTGATTGCACTGGATTTTCTAATGATCGATGCTCCATCAATGGATTTTTTTTTTTTTTTTTTTTTGGTGAGAAAAGAATGGATATGTAGTCTATCTTGGTAGTAACCTCATCTAATGGTCATCTAAAAAGCAACAAATAGTGGCAAGATCTTCAACTGAAAGTGAATATAAATGCCTTGCCAACACTACAGCAGAAATTATGTGGATTAATACTCTTCTCTGTGAACTGGGATACCCAGTGCGTTCCCCCGCTACACTATGGTGTGGTAATATAAGTGCTATATATCTATGTTCTAACCCAATCTTTCATGCTTATACCAAGCATGTCGAGATTGATTATCACTTCATTCATGATCAGTTAAAATGGGGACTCATTCAAATACGTTTCATTTCTAGTTCCGATTGGACCGCAAATATAATGACCAATCCACTTGGTCATCAATTGTTCAATTTTCATTTTGATAAGCTTCGGCTTCGTGTTTCTCCACCATCAGCTTGAGGAGGGGTGTTAAAGGATAAACACGGTTATATAGAAGATACATATCTTTATGTAAGTTGTTACTTCATATCCTTTGGTTATTCTGTTGCAATTCATTCTTATTAGTTAGTTTTTCATATTCCTTGTATCTGTATACATAGCGTAGCCATACATATTGTAAAACACATCAATTAAAATAGCAGAATACAATTACTGCACTTCTTCTTTTTTATTGTTACAGTTAGAATATAACATATGTGAAGTTGTTTTCAATTTCAACTCAACTCTAAATAAAAGTCAAATCGATTTTACCATCATGAATCTGCAAGAGTGTAGAATATTCTACTTGGGCTTTTCTCACTTTTTCTCACTCCAAGACATCCAAAGTGGATTCCCCAAATCACATTCATAATAGCAAACCACTTCTTCATACTAATAATTTGGCTATGAACTTCCATAATTTCATGAGGTGGCTGAGAATGATAGTTGAGAACCAAAGCTTACGCCTTTTTGCTCCCTCATTTGCATTTTCTCTTCTATTTGGGATTTTGCAATTAGATGAGGAATTCATTTATATATTTAGCAGTTTAAGGATTGCAGTTGTTTTAACCATTGATATTAATAAAAAAATTAATTTTAAGTTAATTTATAATTTCTTTATTCTTGTATTGACTGCATGTAAATTGGCTATGAAGTTGAAATCTGAGAAAATTACATATGAGAGCCAAATTTCAAAGATAAAATGAGCTATTTTTCCAATATTATAACAAAATTAGAAATCTTCAGAAATGCGCTGACATATGATACTTGTTAGTTCTCATATGATGTGTCCATTAAATGTTAAAAATGTCCCTTTAATAAAGAGAAGAAGACGAATAGAGTGGGCAAGGAAAATTAATAAAATAATTTAAAAAATAGAATAAAAATTGAAGTTGGAGGAGGAATCCCAAAATTTAAAGGCTTTAGAGTGTAAGAATATTTTTGTAATTTCAAATACTTTTTATTTGACCTTCTTAATTTTTATTTTTTATTTTTTGAAAATGTAATTCATTAATAATAATATCAAGAATTATAAATAAGCATATAGACCATACATAAAACTTTACTATTAGTAGTTAATAGGGTTCGCTGATCTTTTAACGAAAAAAAGGAATTTATATTCTTTTGAATAATGAAACTAAAACTAAAAAATATAATATTAGATCTTTTCGCTTGGAGTTGATCTTACAAAATATATAAATCTTCATAGTAATAACTAGTCCGTTAATTGATTTGAAAGTCAAAATTATGACTCTTTTGGATCTTCTATAACTAGATTGTTTTTTTTCAATAATTTGCAACGTATGACGAATACATATGAGTTTCTAACGCTACGCGTCAATAGAATCAATGAAGGAACAGACTGTGCTACGAGGCTCTATGGCTCCATCGATCGAGGATCCACACTTGCAAATCAAAATCTAAAGTCTTCAACCAAATGAAATCAAATATCATAGCTTTATTTAGTAAAAAAAAAACTCTTCACAAAGAAGGGAAAAAAAAACTCCAAATATGTAGACAACCAATAATAACAAAAAAAAAAAAAAGATATATGTGTTATAGGAAAACATATATGAGTTTTACTAAAGTAAAAGAAGATTAAAAGAAAAGAAGATAAAGTGAAACAGATAGTAAAAAGTAGGAGCTAGGGGCTAATTAAAAGCGGTAACTCCAAACTAAAGCTAGGGGACAAAACTAAAGAGAAAAGAGAGAAAGAAAGAGCAACGTGTGAAAATAATTTTCTTTTTCTTAATTTTTATTATTGAATTAAGATTAAGTAACAAAAAAGTACAAAATTTTTAACAAAAGGACCTTATAATTTAGTGAGTATATAATGCAGGGACTAAAAAGTTTAATTTTAAAAAATTAGCTTCCTTACTTATTATTAGTATATTTGACCAAACTCTAGACACTAAATATTTTTAAAATGCTAATATACATTATTTGGCAAATGTTATATACACATGTAACATTTAAAAAACAATTTTATATTTTTCAAATATTAAATTAAATAAAAATAAAATTTTAACCTAAACTTAATTTACAAAATTCTTAATTTTTGGATAAACTGTTTATTTTTTATTTAAAATAAAAAAGTGAAGTTAATAAAAACATTCAAGTTGTTTCATTCCTTTACTAGCATGGTTGACATGAGGAAAAGTCGAGTTGTTTCATTCCTTTATTCTTTTTTTCCATAAAAAAAATATACTAAATCACGTGAACTCAATCATTTTACTACGAACCCAATAACAAAATAAAGGTGATCTCAAATACAATACACAATCGAAGAAATTTTTGCAAGGGTTGCAAAATCCGAACCGACTCGAAAAATCAGAATAAATTAAATCTATCCGATAAAGAATATAGAATTATAATGGGTTTTTCAGATTGACCCGAACTTTTAAACTAGCAAAAATTAGTTTATTTTGTTTTAAAGATTAAAATTACTGTTTTTTTTTCCATGAGAAAAAAAAAAAAAAAGAAGTTAAGACATATGTGGACATTATTATAACAATTTCCGATTTTTAATTTTGTACCGGTATTTCGCTCGATATTTTTAGCTATAATAATTAGTGATCGTAACTAAATTACTATTATAAGCAATTCTATTTTAAGTAATTTTTAAAATTAGAAGTGTTTTTGCGACTATATAACAATAGAAACTTATTGTATGAAATACCACAATTAAATAAAACCATCAAGTGCAATAATGGATCTATACAGAATAAAATTGTGCTTGATGTGTTTGGCTATTTTAAGTATAGCAAGTATTAATGTAGAGGCAAGAGCTTCCATTGGTCTCGAATCAAAAACTTCAGTTTCTTTAAATATAAGGGATTCTTTCAAGAATTTCGGAAGTCATTTATCGGAATATCGTGTCAAGAAACGAATTGCTCGAGAACAAGCAAATGAATATACTCGTGGCTGTTCATACATCACAAGATGCAGAAACGATCATGGTCGTTAAATAGCTATTGCTTATATTTATTGAAGATCTTTGTCATATATTTTCAAATTTGCTGATATCTCCATATGTAATTTGGATGCATCATGCATCTATTTATTCTACATTAATATTTCACAGCGTGTTGCACGTGAATACTTATTATATAATATATAATTTTATATTTTTAATTATACATCTACATTATATAAACGTGGAAATAATGAGATTTCTTATATTACCCTTAATGAAATTTTAATATCCTACAATAGCCTTAGTCATAGCCAATTAGAAAATTAAATTTTATTTTTTAAATATTTGATTCTATTTAGATTATAATTTAAAATATTTTATTAACCCTAAACCTTATATTTTAAATGTTTTTTTTTTTTGAATATTCGGGAAAGGGATTCGAATACGGATCTATTGCCGAGTTGTATATACACTTATCACTATGCTATGCCTTGGTGTGCCAGGCTTAACGCTTTTCTTCTCTTCATTTTATCATGGAACAAGTTGTTAGGTCAAAAGGAAAACGAAGAGCATGTTTTGTTTCCATTAGACATGGCCAGTTCGTTGAACTACCGGTTCTAGTTCATGGAACTGACGGTTCAAAATTTTTAAAATGCTGAATCTGAACCGGCCGTTGAACTACCGGTTTCGGTTGGTTTAGATGAACCGACGGTTCCGATAAAAATTTCCAGCGATATATATATATATATGTTCAAAAAAAAAAAAATCGGTTCTAACGTTACATTTTTATTTCGAAAATATTAATATGATTTTAAAAAATATTGGTAAATTTTATTTTAAATAAATTTTAAAATGCTCATATTCATATAAGAATAAAATTAATTAATTTTACAAAATAATCAAATAAATTATCACTTTATTTTGTTTAAAAGTTATTAATTAAATAAATTATAAGAAAATTTTGAAAAATGCTTCAAAATAATTTAATTTTAAACTTGAAAATTTTGAAAAATGCTTCAAAATAATTTAATTTTAAACTTAGTAAACAACTTAAAAGGGTAGACAAAAAGTTTAAAACAATATAGTTTACACTAAATATTTCTCTCTTTTTTTACCATTTTACTTTTTTGATTTTTAACTTTCAAAGTAAAGTATATTTAAAAAAAAAAAAAAAATTTAAGTAAAGATATGATGTAGTAAAATATTAATGAGACTTTTAGAGATACATAAAATAGGCTAATGATTATCATTTTGAAATAAAAATTAAAAATTTTTCGTTCGAACCAGACCGGAACCGCTGGTTAATTGTCGATTCAGGGCTGGTTCAGATTCAAATTTTAATATTCACATAAACCTTAACTAGTCCTTGAACCGCTAGTTCCGGTTAAAAATCTTGAACCAATGGTTTCGATTCAATTTTGGTTCATCTACAGTACGGTTCGATTAGGTTCGGTTCCGGTTCCGGTTCAAAATGAACCGGCGATGCCTAGTTTCCATTCTTTACAAGTTACCATTATATTGATTAAAAATATTACATAATAGTATTTGTCGTCTAATTGAATTGAACTTAACTTTTATTATTAGGATAATATTACAAGAAAATATTGTTAAATAAGGAAAGTGACCATTATAATCAAATTAGATTATAATTCTATGTATATCTCTCTATAATCTATTATATATATAAATGTGGAAATATGAAAAATAATAAGATTTTGAATGATATTATTAATCAAATGTCAATATCCTAAAATAACCTTAACTATGACCATTTAGAAAATTATATGTTATTAGTTAATTGGATAATATATTAAAATTATTTTTTTGAATAAATATATATAGACAATTAAGCATTTTAAAATTTTAATTTTTTTATTTTTTTAAATTTAATTCAAAAAACCATTTTTCAATTAATATATATGATAATGAGACATTTGAAAATTTTTATATTTAATTTTTTAAATTTATTTTTAAATAATTGATTCTGTTTTTATTATAATTTAAAATATTTTATTTAGGAAGACATAAAAAAAGAAAAAAATATATATTTTTACAATATTTTTTCTTTATGTTTATATAATTTGATTGGATATATTTTTTTAAAAATAGAATTTCAAATAGAATTTGTAAAATTAAGCCCTTCAAAATTTTTAAAATTTTTACGTTTTAAAATTTATTTTTAAATAAAATGAATATATGTGTGTTTGGGATGACGAATAAAAAAAATTTTCTATCCTTATTATATATAAATATGGAAATAGAGAAAAATAATATATTTTCTATATTAGCCTTAGTTTAATTTGAAACTCATAATTTATCCTTTTAATTAGATTTTTAATGCATTCTAATTGGAGAAAATAGGTTAATTATCCTTTTAAAAATTCTTATAATTTATATATTTTAAATTGAAAAATAGATTTCATTTATCTTTTTGAATATCCTTTTAATTATATTTTTTATACATTTTAATTCGAGAAATTTGTGTATTTATATTCTCTATTTGATCTTGTAGTATTATTGTCCAATGATTTTTATAATTAACAAATTTTGATGTTCTGAATTAGGTTAAAGCTTTCTAGGAGGTAAATCAAAAATCTTAAATAAAAATTAAATTCTTCTAATTTATTACATTTTGAATTTTTTGAAATATGGTTAAATAATTTACTATTATGGTCTATTAGTTAAATATAGTGAAATTAAAATAAATTCTTTTAAATATATTATTTGTAGTATTTTTATCATCAAAAACACGAAATGCAATAATTCTTTTTTGAATTTTCCAATCATCATCAATCCAATGACATGTAATACTCATATAAGAATGCATTTGTCAATGATCACTTCAAATATCACAACAAATTGAAACACGAATTCTTATTTTAGAAAATAAAAATTCTAACTCTTTTTTTTTCTCTTTTTTATATAAAAAAATAATAGTTCGTTTTACAGTATTTTTTGGCATTCTTTTAGCAAAAGGATTTAAAGCTTTTTGACAATATTGATTAAAACCTACTTTTTCATCAAAACTAAAAGATAAATGTTCCATAAAAATCATTTTAGGTAATTCTTCTTTTTGTTGTTTTTCAGAATATTGAAATAAAGAGAAATTAGAAGATGCGTATCCAGAAATTTATGTTTAAGACCGATCAACTCCTATTTTTGTTGGATGTTGTGCCTTCAAATGCTTCCAAAATGATCCATAACTGTCCGCTTGTTTGTACTTATAAGATGTTCCACAATAATTACAAATTACATCGAACATTTTGTCGCCTTTAGATTTCTTCGTGAAATGAATGGCGAATATGTCGGAACTTTATCTTGCTCTTCGAACAACTTGTGTACCTTGCTCTTCCTCTTGTTAATTCTCATCATTAAATTCAGATTTTTGAGTTAGAATTTTCAAATTTTCATTTGGATATCTCTCAAGATTATATTGGTCGGGAGTGAAATCGAAGATGTCGTTTGTAAAGATAGATGAATATTGTGTTTCTCCAATCTTTCCCTTGCCCTTAGCGGAACTTGAGTTTCCTCTATTTGCCATTATAGGAAAATAATATGTAACTTGAAAAATTGAATAAAAAAATTAGAGAGAATAATTAGAGATTCGAATTTGAAAATATTAATTCATAATAATTTACAAATAATTGAAGATTGAACTTTGAAAAAATTATTTTGCAACATTTTCGACAATAATTTATAATGAAAATTAGAGAGATTGTAAAGTAGAGAATAATATAGAGTAGAGAGAGTAAAGATAATTTTGTGTGAGGGGATTGTAAATGGAATGAGGTATTATAATAAATCCAAAAAATCATTTTTCCACAATTCGAAATTTATAAATATCATTAAAATGCTAAATGTAAAATAAATTTTCTTATAAATATCATTAAAAAACAGTAAAACATTTAAATTTTCAAAATTTAAATATAGATTCTGGTTTTACTGATATTAAATTCTTTTTGAAATTATAAAAATCAAGATTATATATGATCATAACAATTGATGAAAATAGATACTTATTTTATTTTTCTAATCATTTTCTTAATGAAAATTTGAAAAGGAATAAGATAAAGATATTTTAATCTTGTCCTGAATGGAGATAGCTCAGTCCTAAAGAGCACTTGCAGAGTTGATCACTATGGGTTTGATCCTTTAAATGCAACTTTCTTGGGCCAGTCATTTTACCTTCAAAGGCGAGTGGAAATTAATCAGGTTTACCATGAACCATTAAAACAGATACTGTTCAGTAATAGGCAATAGCTTTTTAAGTAGTTAGTGGGAGTCAGAATTAGTCAGGTTTACCATGGACCATTAAAGTAGACACGGTTTGATAATAGGTAATATCTTTTTAAATAGCTGGTTAAAAGGTTAAAACAATAGTCGGCAATAAACAATAGCTTTTTAAGTAACCGGTTAAAATGCCAGCTAATTTTGCCTCCTAATCGCTTATTTCTTTCTTCTGTTTTATGTGCTGGCGTCATTATGCCAACTTTATTATCTGAGTCCTTGGATTTTATAACTTTTGTTATTGAATTAACTATTTATAATTTTATTTATCTATATAAATCTCTCGATTATTACATTTAAACTTCATTTATTTTTAGGAAATAATTTCTCTTTTTCCTTGAAAATATTTTTTAAATAATTCATGTTGAATTGTTTGATCGTAGTATTGAAAATTAGTTAAAAAATATTAAAATTTTAATTTACAAGATCATAAAAATATTTATATAATGCCTCGGGCAGGGATGGTGGTTCCCCACCTACAAAGCAAGTTGACTTTCGAAAGGTGTTTAAAGATCAACTTTTACTTCTATTGATTGAATTGGACAATTGCCAAACTTTTGAAAACAACTTGGACAAATTAATATATTTTCTAAAGAAAACTACCATGATTGGAAAGGTGTCAGCATTGAAAAAGAGATATGTTAAACTTCTATATTTCTATAGGGAAACTTATTATTTTGTCCGTGAGGTTTACCATAGTTATTAAAGTAGTTCTCAACATTTATATATATATTTATAACGTCCTTGAGGTTTGCCACCGTCATATTAATTGGTCCTTCAGTAAAAAAAAAACACACTTTTTCCGTTAATTTTGAGAGGAAAAGATGAAATTATCCTTTGAAAAAATAATTATTTCATCCCTGAGATTTGCCATAATTATTAAGTAGTCTCCGACATTTATACAAATATTTATAACGTCCCTGAGGTTTACTTCCGTCATATTAATTGGTCCTTCCATAAAAAAAATACACTTTTTCCGTTAATTTTTGAGTGGAAAAGACGAAATTATCCTTTATAAGTTTGCATTGACATTATTGTCAATCTCTTTCCTCTAAAATACCTAAAACTCAAATTTTCACTATCTTCTTCAACCCAATGCAGTCTTCATTGCCACCACCATGTCTCTGTCAAGTATCATCTCCATAACCAAATCACCAACAAAATTAAAAGGGAAAATAATTATTTCATCGCTGAGGTTTGCCATAATTATTTAAGTAGTCTCCGCCATTTATATAAATATTTATAACGTCCCTGAGGTTACTTCCGTCATATTACTTGGTCCTTCCGTCCAAAAAACACACTTTTTGCTGTTAATTTTTAATAGAATAACCAAACTATCCTAAATCCTCTAATTATGGAGAGAGAGATAAATGGATTCGTCATATTACTTGGTCCTTCCGTCCAAAAAACACACTTTTTGCTGTTAATTTTTAATAGAATAACCAAACTATCCTAAATCCTCTAATTATGGAGAGAGAGATAAATGGATGAAGGGTGATGATGGCTTGATTGAGTTTGGATGTTGGGTTTTAGTTTTGGTGGTGATCTGGCTATAGAGATGATAGTTTTCATTGACACGGTGGTGGCAATGAAGACCGCGTTGGGTTGAGGAAGGTGGTGAAAATGCGAGTTTTAGGTATTTTAGAGGAAAGGGATTAACAATAATGTCAATGAAAACTTATAAAGGATAATTTAATCTTTTCCACTCAAAATTAACGGAAAAAGTGTATTTTTTTTAATGGAAGGACCAATTAATATGACGAAAGTAAACCTTAGGGATGTTATAAATATTTGTATAAATTTCGGAGACTACTTAATAATTATGACAAATCTTAGGAACGAAATAATTATTTTTTCAAAGGATAATTTCGTCTTTTCTTCTCAAAATTAAAGGAAAAAAGTGTATTTTTTTACGGAATGACCAATTAATATGACAGTGGCAAACCTCAGGGACATTATAAATATATGTATAAATGTCGAGGACTATTTAAATAATTATGGCAAACCTTAGAGACAAAATAATAATTTTCCCTATTTCTATATAACAATTTTAACAAGTACATTCCACTCTGGATTTCGTATTCCAAAATTTTATTTTAAATTAAAATTTTGATTTGAAATGAAATATACTAAATCAAATTACACTATTACCTGATCTGGACTACCTTAAAAAAAAAAGCCCCTCAATGATGTGAAAATAATTATTTGTGGGCTTAATATTATAAAATGAATTTATAACAGCTTAATAAGCAAAAAAGATAAAGATCAGGGTGCGTTTTGCAAAAAGAAACAAAAGTGGGAAAACAGGTCCAAAAGAGGTAATCTCATGCGATTTGCATTTTAATTTTTTTTTCCTTTTAATTAAGCCCTTTTATTACTGATTTCCTTCCATGCTTAATTGAAAATTTGAAAATAATAATCTATTAGCCTTTAATTGAAAAATATAAATTCAAAAATTTGATGGCACGTAGTACAGTTAAAGAGAATATTAAAGCTTATTTATAACTCACGAAGGGTGAGATAGAATGGTAAAGATCCTTTCTCCCTTAACTAGAAGTCTCGAGGCATGAAATCTTTTAAACACTCAGGAGGGAGGAAGTGCTTCGCCCCCTTTGTGCGCCGGCCACTGTGAACTCGGATTAGTCAGGAATTTAAATATTTTATAAATTTTGTCATATTATTTTATTTAATTAGAAAATAAATTACAATCTATAGAATTGATAAATCTTATAATAATATTAATTCCATCATTTTAAAATATAAAGAAATTTCACTTTTTAAATGAGATTTTTCAATTGCATCGTCTTTTTAAATTAAAGGGCAATATTTGAGTCATTAAAAATATCATTCAAATCCAAAAATTTCATGAAATGTGAATTTTAATTTGCAAAATGAATGTTAGTTTTAAAAGGTTCACTTTTATATTACTTTAGCTGGAACAAAATAGCTCAAATAGAATTATTCGTGTTGTTGACTTGCCAAAGAAAAGGATTCTAATCATTTCTAAAATAGGTTAATTCAATAATTATTTTTTTTTATGATGTACGTTGCACGTAGCCATTCTTTATTATTTACTTATTATTGTAACATCCCTTCTCGGTCCACCCGTAAACCCGAATAAACCGAGTCGAGACGCTACAAACTGGTTGACTGTATGTCCTGTCATGCTGACATCATCCTGTATATGAACATACTAGCATGCTGATGCTGTTATATTAATACTGTCTATAATCTTTACAAGACATGATACTAGTTACAAAATGGATTGGGCCCAACTGTGTGCCCTGTACATGCCATAAAAAGAATAACAAAATGAGTTTCTACCCTGAAGACCGAGTCTTCTACAGATGAACGGCAGCAGTTGTAAACGGACCCTCTACGGACCAGTCTCAAAACCTGCGAGTTAAACAGGTAACTCGCTGAGCAAATAAAGCTCAGTGGATATCTCAACAAGGAAAGAAACAATAAAGCACATACTTGTATATAAAGAATCATGTAGGCACACAAGGCACATATAAGCACACATATCATGATATCTTTCATTTATCTGTATGATTTATGCAATGTTATGTCTAGATATCTGTATGGTTCCATAAGGTTATAGCGAAACCGAGGTGATAAGAAAAACTGTATAAACTGGATGAATATTGTATACTTGGCTGCTATGGCCCATATAATCATATCCACTCAACGGCCTGTAGCCGGAGTAACAAACTGTATGAGGCGCAGATCTGCTATCCTATGTCGCGACATGGCCTTATCGACATAGTTTCTACCTAACCTCAATGGAGCATAATGTTGGTATGTCAAATGTATAACACACCATCATAGTAATAGTTCATCACTTCATAAATTATAATGTTCATATGATTTCACATCATTTGCATGCTTGGATGTTGTTTTGATACATGTTCTAATGTTGTCTTTTTGTTTTGAAATGATTGAATGCATACAAGTTGAGCAAAGAACCCAATTACATAGAAAAAGAAAGTCCAAAAATGCAGGAAAAGCCAAGTCGCGAGCCCGCCTGTGGAAGTCGCGAGCGCGAGATGCAGAAAATAAGAGACAGTGTGTTATCAGGCACAAGTCGCGATCGCGTACTTGAGAGTCGCGAGCGCGTAGTGTGCCAAATGAGAGATAGTGAGTTTTCATGCCAACTACGCGAGCGCGCAATGCAAGTCGCGAGCGCTTCCAGGCCAAGGGCCAACTTCGCGAGCGCATCTTGCAAGGTCGCGAGCGCGTAATGTGCCAATTGAGAGTCAGAGAGTTTGAAGTGGAAGTCGCGCGCGCGCAGTGCAAAGTCGCGAGCGCGCGACGTGCTTCCAACCTACGCAGTGCCAGGTCGCGACGCGTTTCCAGCCTGCGCAGTCTGCACTCTTTTGGTCATATCTCTCAATATACAAATCCAATTTGGGTGATTCAAAAACCCATGCAAAGCTAACACATAGAGGAACAAATAACTCTTCTATGACACTTCCTAATTCCCTCATTAAATGGGGTCAAAATCAAGATGAAGTCCTCCCCTGTTTTCAACATAAACTCAATACCTCCCCTGTTTTCTCACCACTACCATTCTCCAACATGAAGCAATATATTGTCTCAATAGCAACACACCACACAAATTCTCATGCAAAGACAATAATAAAAATCAAGAGATATCAAACCTTTACTCCAAAAAGCTTGAGCTCTGTTTTATCTTCTCTTCTCTACACTCTTTGAACTCCCTTCTCCTATACACATCAAAATTCTTACAACTTATCTACAATATCACTCAAGTAGAGACTGAATAACAATAAGCTGCAAGTAATTCTACTTACTTGGAGAGAAGAGGTTGCCTAATTGGATGGAGAAGTAAAGGAAATGAAGGAGATGAAGAAGATGAAGATAAAGATGAACAATGGGAAAGTAAAATGATGATTACGGGTAAGTCATCACAAAATCAAGATAAATGATGGAAACTTACTAAATGATACCTCAATTGTCAAAAGGCTATAACTTAATACCCAAGCTTGTTCTTTTAATGCCATTAAATCCTAATCCTTACACTTTGCTCTTTTTCTCTCAATCAAGTAAGTCCACTAATAATCCCATTCTACCCCAACCGGGTTTGGTTCAATTCGACTCAACTCGACTCGACTCTATGCAAAGACTCGACTATGCAAAGACTCGACTCGGTAGGATGTCACAATTATTATTTATATTCATTTATTTTTTATATAGTATTAATTATTAATTATAATTTTTCTCTTATATTGTCTTGATTTTTATAATGTTAAAATAAAATTTTTTATTGAAATTATTACTTTATAAATTAATATAATGGGTACGTTTATTTTTATTATATATCTATTACTTTAACATCAAATTAAAAAGAGAGAAATAGAACTTTGAATATGGAATATATACCAATATTAATATTATAAAAAATATATTTCATTGATTAGTACAATGAAAATTTATTAAGAATACACGAAGATTTTAAAATTAATAGTAATTAATTAAATATAGATAGAAAAATCAATTTCATAATGATTGTGCATTTAAAGAGAAACACTTAAAATAACTGTAAATGATGAAAACTGACAACTAAAATTCATATATATATATATATATATATATATATACTAGTCTTCTTCATAACGTGCGTTGCACGTTGACTATGCTCGTTATATATTCTTTATTTATATTTGTTTAATTTTTATTAATATAATATTAAAGTATAAATTCTTATTTAAATTGAGTAGTTAAATTATATTACACTTTATATATACAGTAAATATTTTTTTGGTTCTATGTCAACGTACTGATTCATACAATCTTTATTATACATTAGTTGCTTTCATTTTCTTCTTTAAGGAAAAACCAAATTAATTTATAAAAATCATCATATAGCTTCTATTATACATTTTATAATTAATTTACATATTTCGATAATAACTTTCATTATAATCTCTTGTAGTAAATAAATATGCGTTAACAATAGAATAAAAAAGTCTCTTGGGGTGGTGGTGGTTTAATCCAAGATTGCTATGGCAAGTGGCGTGTTGGTTTTTTTGGTTCGTTTGGGTTGTTGTTCTTCTATAGTGGCCGAGTTGAATGCTCTTTTGGCTAGATTGTAATGTGCCTAGGAGGCAAGGTATAGGCAGGTTATAGTTGAAATGGATTCCCTCATGAGTTTACAGTTGGTTACTACTCGTCGAAGTGTTAATTTTCGGTTTAGAAATGTCCTCCAGCAATGTTGGTCCCTTTTAGATCGGGAGTAGAGGGTCCAGTTCCACCACCATGTGTACCGCGAAGGCAATAAGGCGGCTGACACTCTGGCCACTTTAGCTGTTGAAGCTACTATTCACAAGTTGGTTTTGCATGCCCCTACTGAGGTGCTAGATCTATTGCGTTTCGATGTGCAAGTTGTGTCTTGGTGTAGGATAGATCTTCTTGATTGCTTATATGAGTGTTCCCCCTTTCGCATAAAAAAAACAAAAATTGAACATTATTTTTATTATTTTTATTTAATTTAATTTATACATTGATGTTATTTTTTAAAAGGATTCTAACCAATTCCAAAATTGATAAATTTAATAAATTTTGTGAAACAAACTCAAGTTTAGTTGCTAAATTAAGTTGAAATGAATTATTGAACTGCTACAATTGGTATGGCAATAGCCAATAAAATCATGATATTGTGTAATAATTGGTTGGTCCACAGCACGAAGGTACACCGTCTCTATCTGATAATCACTCTAACATTTCTGATTTTTCTGTTCATCAACCTCCAAAAAACCCCAAATCCAAATTCCACGAGTATTCTCTTCTTTCTCTCTGAAAGCTAACTGACAAAGAAAGTACCAAACCATTTTTAGAAACATTTTCGTGTTCTAAGTGGAAAATTGTTTAAACAAAATTTCGAAAACCGAAAGATGTCGTGGCTGAGATCCGCCGTGAACAAGGCAGTGGAGGTGGGGAACAAGAACAACCTAACACGCGCCGTCAAGAACTATGCTGACTCTGTCGTTCAACATGCGGGCCAAGCGGTCGCTGAAGGAGCCAAAATCTTGCAAGATCGCATTGTAATGATTTCCTTATTCATTTGTAATTTTATTTCGCCAATTTGTCTCTCTATCTCTCTGCTACTGTAATTTATACTTATTTTTACAATTTTTGTGATGTTAAGAGTTTAATTAGTTACGATTCTTGCTTTCTATGGCTTAATTTGTAGAAATTATCCTTTGGTTAAATTAGAGGTTTTAATTTTTGTTTTTTCTTTGTTTTAATTATATTTGTTCAAATGTGGAGTCGAAGTAACTGAAGTAGTAGCTGTTAATGACTTTTTTCTTGTGTGTGTGGCTTTGTGTATGTAAACTAAGCCGTTGTTGTGAGCTTGTAGCAGCTGATTAGTTTTCATTTTGATTGTGGCTGTGTTTGTTTTATTTAGCATTTTATCACTGTCTAATTTTCTAAGCAATGAATTTAATGAGTTGCATGTTTATGCAGGGTAATCGAACTTTCAGAAGCATTAAACAAACTGTAAAGAGACTGGAGGAGGCTGCTGTGTCTTGTAGAGGTCCTGAGAGGGTTTTGTTGCTGAGAAGATGGTTGTTTCTGCTTAAAGAAGTTGGGAAGTTATCTGAAGATAAACAAAGGACTCTTGAGCAACACCTTTTTCCTGATGAAGGCAAGGAAAATCCAAGAAAACAGTCAATGGTAAGTGAGTACTTTTTATACGCACTACTTTTATTGTAAATTATCATTTTTTTTTTTTTTTTTGAGGTAATCTTCTGTACATTGTTGCATATTTATGAAATTTTAAGTGCAGGTGTGCTGTTTGCAGTGGTAAGTTGGAAATTTAAGTTACCTCTTCGAAATGATTCATAACTGGAAATAACACATTTATTGAAAATTCCAGCTTTTTAACTGTTTGCTATGGTGAAATAGGTTCTATATTATGATTCCGATGGTGGGGATGAGCCAATGAATTTTCGTGATGTTTTTCTCCGAAGTCAGGCTTTGGAAGGCATAACGTTGTCCATGGTACGGTTATCTAACCCATCTGTTTAAACATGCTTAGACATTAAGTCAATGAATCAATATTGAGAATCAGTAGGAGATGAACATTTATTGCCATTATCCAATTGAACAAGATTTGATTTCATGATAGACGTTTATACCATAGTAAATAGCAATGCACATTCTTTTCAAGTGTGTTCGTACACTGTTTATTAATAATCTCTTGCCTAGTCTTTTTGCAGTTTCCCGTATTTAGGGTGCCTAGAAAAATTGGTTAACAGTAATGTTTTCATGATAAAGGGGAAAATTAAGTCATTTTTAGGGAAAAGAATTTTCTATTTTCAAAATGGGATATCATTTTTCTGTCATATGCAAACTTACAAAATGGAGTACGCATATTTGCTAGTTGGTAAACCACACTTGGAGCCATTAATGACATCATCATTAGATGCCACTGATTGCAAAAAACCAGCGCAATTTACTCTGTGTCCCCTTTTCTTTTGGAATTTTCTCTTCTATGCAAACACTTATAAACAAGTTTAGAGAAAAACTTATAAATTTAAACATTCTCTGTCTGACCACCAGAAAATAGTCTCTAGTTGATTTTCTACATTACAATCAAATGACAAAATATTTTATATGAGATAAATGGAGCCATAATAAATATTTTTTGGGGTGCATATCTTAGATGCTTAATTGAAGGAAGGCAGTGGTAAAAGCATTTACATATTCGTCGTCAATGTAATTTCTTTTTCTACAACTTCAGGCACGATTATAGGCAATATTGGTTTGACAATTTCATATGTGCTGATTATGATTTTGTAATAGCTGATTATAGAGGTTAACAGTAGGTTAACTTTTTCGTATGATTCAGATTCTTGAAGCACCAAATGATGAAGAAATTTCTTTGCTCCTGGAAATGTTTGGGTGAGTCTCCTGCCTATTATAACAATGATTAAGCCTAAAATCAGGGTCTAAAGTTTTAGCATATATTTAGGATCTCGCTGGTGTCAATTCAAGTTTCCTTTTTCTTTTAATTGAAATTTCTGTGGGTTATACAAAGCAATACTCATGCTTTAACTCACGGAACCCTGGATTCAACCCTGGATTCATTATTTTTAACTTTTGTAAGAAATACATTCATTTTATTTCATAGTCATTGCTTCTTCTTGGAGGTTATATGGAAACTATGCCGCAAATATTGACTATTCCAAAAGAGACTGAATTGTCTTTAAAATTTTGGCTACTCTCAGGATCTGTCTGACTGGAGGAAAAGAAGTTCATAATGCAATACTGAGCAGTATACAGGATCTGGCTACAGCTTTTGCTAGCTACCAAGATGAAGTGCTGGTAAAGAATTAAGGATACTGACTTCACTCATATTATGCACAATTGGACGTTTAATTGCTTACAGTATTAGACCTTGTTGATGCTCAATCGCTTATATGGATTAAAGTTTAGTCTTGAGTCTTGACCAATTGGTTATGCAAATGTTGAACGATGAATGTTGAAAATAAAAATGTTACGACCTATAATGTGCTATTTCTATTGTTTTCTGTTCTTTTCTTTTCCCTTGATGTGAAACAAACTTAAGAAAAAAAGTGCAAAATTTAAAAGGGGATGGACTTTGAAATGGCGAAAGTAATAATAACTGGCATTCCAAGAGAGTTATTTAGGAAATGAGATTAATATGTGGGAAGGTGTCTGATTGGATATTGTTTAGGTAAACCGAGATGAATTGATTGTACATTGCTTCTTATTGCAGCCTGAAACTAAAGAATATTATTTTGATTTTTTTTTTTCTCCCTTTCTCCTTCTGGATGACTTCATAGGTGAAACGGGAGGAATTGCTTCAATTTGCACAAGGTGCTGTTTCAGGGCTGAAAATTAGTGCTGATCTTGGAAGGTAGTTAAAGAAAAAAAAAAGCTAGAACTTCCCTTTTTCTTTTTTTTTTTTCTTTTTTCTGAAAACTCTTTTACTTAGAAATGGCTTTATGCACATCTTTTTGAAGTTTAGATTGAGTTTTTTATATGTATGACGTACATACATTTAGAAAAATAAAGTTCTCATCTTTAATTAAGTTCAAGCCTTTTAATCTTGGTTTATTTATTTATTTATATTTTGCATTCATTTCTTAGCAAGTGTGTTGAAGATGATTATTCTTTAGACAAAGATACAAGGTGCCAGTTGCTTTCTACTTTCAAAATATTGAATAAGATGTAAAATTCTGTTCTTTCTTTTCCGTTTCCCATTTTAACACATTTTAGGTGATTAAAGCACGTTTGCTAGTCCTCCCTGCCATCAATTATTCCTCAAGTGATTTTCAGTTTCAGTTGATGAGCTAGAACTTGCAACAAAGACAAAATTTTCGTGCAAAATTAACTTTTGTGTATGTGAGGTGTGCATAAATTTTATTCTTCTACTTTGATCTGACCTATCTTGCCAATCCATGGACCCCCAAAATATAAACTTAAAATAGAAAAATCTCATGAGTCTTTGATCTTTGTCAAATTGGATTTGAGCTTTGATGAGAATAGATTGGAAATCCAAAATCTTCTCTTGGCTTTGGATTGTTGTGCTGTTTCAGTGATTGGATGTATTGGTGCTTTACATATAGAGTTATCAATGAAGAATTAAAGAAAAACAGTGAATGCAGGAAATGGGTGCTTTTTAATTCTCTCTTCTTGTGTGTTTCCTGATCACAGAATAGATGCTGAAGCGATTGATCTGAAGAACAAACTTGATGGAATGATTGGACTGGAGAAGCCATCAAATGAAGATCAGGACAGAGCATCTGATGGAACGTTTCAGGCAAATATAGAGGTGAGCTTGAGCATTGTGATTATCTTCCCTCATGTTTTTATCTGAATTTATACATTGCTCTTTAACTAGTGGTCTGCATGTTTATCCGATATTTCATTAGGTACTTGCAGTGCTTACATGCATTGTTAGATACAGAAATTTTAGATTTTTCTCTGAAATATGAAAAGAGATTGAAAATTTTGAGATTAAGCATTTTATCATTTTTATATGTGAGCTTTGGTCATACATCTGTAATATAATATTATTTATTAATGGCTGTTATATTGAGATTGCAATAAGAATGATAAGGAAACGAATTGGTACATCTCCATGGTGGGTTATTATTAAGGACTGTTACAATATTTTTATTTAAATTTAATATTGTGTATTGTGAAAGAAAAATAAACAAGGTCTAAAAGCACGTAGCAACTTCTTGACCATTGTTGAGTGCAATGACCAAAAATGATCTGACAATGTTTGCAGGTCCTGAAAGAAGCACTTTCACAAATTCGTATCTGTTCTAGATTGGAAGGGCTTTTACGGAAAAAAAAAGATTTGAACTTTGGAGACTCTCCGGAGATTCATGCTCTAAAGGTATGTTATGCTATTGCTATGGGGCTGTTTTTTTAGATTACATCTCTGAAGTCTTGGCTCTATGATGAATCAAACAAGAAAAGGAAAAAGTAAAACTTTTATTTTTATATAGTAGTAATTAAGAACTTGAATGATGAAGCATCATATCTTTGCTTTTGTACAGGTCTTAGTGGTCTATTCTTACAGTTTTTAGTGTTCAGAGGTGATGATAGATGGTTGTTGTGTGAGAAGTGCTAGTTATTTGTCTCTTAAGAAGTCATGGTAGACTTCTCTAATAAGAACTATGTAAATTTACGTTTCTGTATGCATGTCATCTGGTGTTGCATCAAATTGCAGATGCATAAAACATGCTTTTTTTTGTCCATATTTCAGTTGGTTTACTTGTCTCCATATACAATTTTTGGCCTGTTGTGAAGTGGTCCCTGTCACAGAATCATACTTGGTAGTAGCTGTTTTGAACATAGCCCCAGCCCAACTTGCGTTTCATGACAAAGAATGCATCTTGGCATTGATTTTGTTCCCATCCTCTCCCTCTCTCTCCCTCTCTCCCCCCTCTTAAGTAATTAAGTCGCTGGAGATGATTCATTGCTCAATAGTTTTTGAGTTTTATGCCTCTATTATCTTTGGTTTTGATTGAATTCAGACAATTGCTTTCTATTATTGTTCATATTAAATAGGCAATTCTAAGCTACATGAAAAACTTCATTATTATTGTTTTGCTTATATGAGCAGGTTGACAAATTGAAGATCTTGTCAGAGTCCCTTGCTAGCTCCGCAGCAAAAGCTGAAAAGCGCATTTTAGATCAAAGGTAAAAATTCTTTGTTTATACCTGAAAAATTGATGACCACACCTTTAGCATCTTTCACTTTGACCCAAATCTTGTTCCTGCTATAGTTTCTTGGTTTTTGAACTTTTTGGGCATTGCCATCAATAGGTTCTTTTTGGTGCTTAATATTCTTGTAAGGTTTCCTATGCTTGAATTGCAACTCTTTTAAGTGTTTCAAAAGATTTCACTTAACATGGTAATACATCTGTATTAACATGAGCAAGCCTGTCATCTAGGTGGACTTAACAAATATTTCTTTTCTGAGCTGGGATTTGGGAAGTCCTCTGGAAGTAAATATCGGAGAATGCCAGACCATAATGTCAGAATGGGAACACTCCTAACTCCTTGTTGAGACCAAGAAGCAAACATAAATAACTTTACACCATCTCTGGAGCCAGCATTACAAAATAAACATTATTAAAATCTGTCATTATGTTTAGAACTGATGCTGGATTTCCTTTAATTAATTGGCAGAATTCAAAAAGAAGAGGCTCTGAAAGTTCGTGTTACCAAAGCTGATGAAGCTAATGAAAGAGAGAAGGTAATTTGTTTCCAAAGAAAAGCTCGCGTTTCTCATTAATTATTGATTTGTTGCAATGTTCAGCATAAGGTCATAAAAACCATCTTTAGAAGATAGCCTGCTTTTATCTCTCATTGAATGGGTTGATTAGAGTCTGCTATATCTTGAACATGCACATTTTAAAGAAATTGCCAATAGTACTTGCCTTTGATTAGTCATATCTCATTGCAAAGCTCACAACTCTTGCAAAGTGAAACCACAAAAATAATTAACTGCCAGTAAAAAAAGAACCAATATTCTTGGTTTGTATTTATATGAATTTAATTTCCTTTATTAATAGAACTAGAAAAGAGTGCTTAGAAACTGCTTGTGTAATAAGATAACTTTTTATGATAATTATACAAAAATTATATGTTTTATGATATCGGATACTTTTCGCAGTTGATTCATTGTTGCAATAACATTCCTCAAACAAAGTGTCATTGTCATTTAGCTTTAAATCCTAAATAGAATTCCTTATAACTGTATATATTTTTCATAATTGTTTTTAACTTTAATACTAAAATACTAAAATAATCTATAACAAATAGCTAAACTATAACTTTATGAGAAATTAGAACTTGCATACAAACCAATAATTTTGATGAGAAATTAGAAAGTGTGTTCAAACCAATGACTTTGATGTAAAACCAGGATTAAATAAGAGAAAAAAACAAACAATTAATAAGAAAAATTGATACTAATTAATAAATATATAAATAAAATAATAGTCTAGTAATACATGATATAACAAGGACATAAAAAAGATATACATCTTCGAAGAAAAGGGTACAATGGTTTACATTTAATTTTTAATTGCATTTTTGAACTCCATTATTTTATATTAAGTTTTCAAACTGTAATTTGAGAACTAAATTGTAAGTGCATAGTCATCATTAACTATTTTTAACCATTATTTGGTTAAATCAATCTATATATTGATATAATTTTTTTTTTTTAAGTTTTAAAACCATTAAGTCTATCAAATAAAATCATATATAGTAAAAGTAGAGAGCATGATTGAAACAAAGTGCAAAAACAAAACAAAGATTTGAAAAGTAGTGTGTGAGTGAAATATCTTTAGCAAAATACCTCCACGATCAAAATGGAAAATGATAAGGCAAGGAGTCTTGGACGTGAAATGATACTGGTCCTTGATAGTCAAAATAAATAAGACTTTTTTAGTGAACTCTTTTTTCTAGAGAAATCAAATGTGTTAGTAGTCAAACATATTTACCAATTTGAACTCAAATATGAATTTTATTATAGATTTTAAATATTTCACAATAGGGTGATTTTTATTATCTTTTTAACATTTAACCTTTAAAATAATAAATTGCTGAGAGTGTTTTTGCACATCCAATTATTCATCTCATTTGTTTTTTTTTTTTTTTTTATATATATTAATATTATAGATTTTAAATAGATAGATAGAAATGGAAAAAATGATATATTGGCAGGGAATATCATGAAAAATAAATTAAAATTGATGTTATGCCCTAAATCTTTTTTTTTATTAATTAATTGAACTAATGAACTAATAAAGTCAATATTATAAAATAAGCACTTCATAAAAATTGAATCACACATACATAATGTACATAATATCATTAATAAGAAACATAATATAAATTCAAACTCAACTGACAAGTAAAGAATAGAATTTATTAATAGAGGGTGCACAATAAATTGAACAATTAGAGGGGAAAAAAAACATTATTGAATTGTAAATCTTGAAGGATAACAAAACACATAATGAGTTGAAGTCAAATTATAATATAAAATTGGCCAAAAGGAATATCACAAACCGTAACTAAATAACAAAAAAGTTATTTCAAAAGAAAAAAGAGTTTCAATTATGAAAAGGAGAATACCTTAGAGGTGTGTAGTGATATGAGCAACAATAGGTAGGAGGGAGTCAATAGGATGTTATGTTCTGAAAGATGAACTGGATATGGACAGTTCCAATAAGATTTGTACCTATAATAATTGTCCTTTATTAATTATTAAGATTCCTAATTGAGTTACCATTTGTCAATTTGTTCTTCATTGACATAATAATTATTTACTAAAGGTATTTTTGTCCATCCAATTGTTTTCCTTTCCATTTCCACTTTTATATATATTATAGACTACATATTTTTGCTATGCACATGGATCTTTGCCTAATGGAATGGTGATGGCTAGTTGTATCATGAGTTTGGGTGTTAACATCATTCTTGATCTGTTCAGAGGAAGTATTCACCTAATTAGTCATTCAGTTTGATTTATGATGTACTAACATTTCTTTGTATTTGGTGAGCTATCAATATATCTTGTTCACTAGTTTCAACTTTCATGCTTCAATCATAATTTATGAATTTAATTTATCAGTTGTTGTCTGAATGTTTTTCTTGATTAAATTCGTTTTATTGGGCATATGTTTTCTTTATGGCTTAAAACCTTTTCAAGTTTTGTGGCATATGCCTACTAGAAACCAGGAAAGTCATGCATATTGCATATGTTTATTCAGGTCAGAGGGAAATTTAAAGTTTCTTTCTCTGTTATCTTTCCAGGAAATATCGGCTGAAATTGCTGTACTTGAAAACCAAAGAGATGAACTTGAAGCTCAATTGAAGAAGGTTTTTCACTTCCCCCCTTTCTTGCATTGTGTCATTTCTTCCATCTGCCTCTGCTTTTAATGAGTGGTTGTTGAGGCAATTATTATTCCATTTTTCTTACTCTTTTCAATATCCTAAGTTTAGTGTGTTGCTAATCATTCTGCTATTTGACAACTTTCACAGGAGCATTGAATAGTTTTGGATATGACATTTTTGCTGGAAAAACCAGCACATTTAACATTTATTTGTATCAACATTAAGAAATAACATCGTTGGCATTGACATTATGAAATAGGTAAATTTAGAATGTAAGGCGGCTTAGATAACTCGCTATTCCATGAAGGCAATGTACACTATTTGTACTGCAGTGATGAATTTGACTAGAGTATGTGTGAGAACATGTCTACACAGGAATATTGTTTGTAAACCAGAGTCATCCTGCATCACTGCATCATCCATTTCTCAAAATAAGGGAACTCATGTGCTTCCTTATCCACTATGGCAATGCCATGATTGGTGGTGGTATAGGATATGACAATTTTCTCCATCATATGATAATTTTTCAAATTTCACAATGATTAGATAAGCAGAGAGATCTGGATCTGATAAAGCTTAGGTTTTCTTTAGTTGATTAGGTTCATGTATATAGGTTAGACTCACCCATATGGATATGAAACCAATTTTAGAGTAGATTTGAAATAACTATTAAAAGGTTCAATTTCAAATATGTCTTAGTTAAATTCGTATATGCATTCATGGACCCATATTTTAAGCCAAAAAAATTGCATCTGAATCCCCTCAATCAAAATCCTTCCCTCCAAATGTAACATGATAGTTTTTCCATATTTGTTCCTCATAGTTTTGCTTTTGAACTGGGAATGTCCTGTAATTAGTAAAACTATATTTACCATGACTGACCAGCATCTTCTTTTAAGTCCATATACCTTCTTTTCTAGTTACTATCCACTTATCCTATCTTTGCAAACAGTTAAAGGCTTGTCAATGTGGTTTAGGTTAATATCTCCTTGGCTGCTGCGAATGCACGCCTTCGCAATGCTAAGGAAGAAAGAGATCAGTTTGATGAAGCTAACAATCAAATCATTGAGCACTTGAAAACAAAGGTGATTATCTTTCTCATCTGCTTTCTATGTTCTGTCACGTTTATAAACGATTATGTAAAGTTTTGGTCATCCCCATTATTCTTTGATATATCTTTTCATTTTCGTTATAGGAAGATGAGCTGTCAAAATCTGTTGCTGCATGCAAGGTAGAAGCAAATGTCCTGAGTACCTGGATTAATTTTCTGGAAGACACTTGGGTTCTCCAGTGCTCATATGCAGAAATGAAGCAGAAGCAGGTCAAGTACGTACTTCAATTTTGTGATTTTGCGTGATCTTAAGTGTTCTTTCTGTTTTGGGATTAGCAATGTGTTATCGTATGTGTTTGTTTACTTTCTAATATGAAAGAAAATATTCCTTATTCTCTGTTACATCTTGTACATCAGACTGAAAATACCTTGAATTTTTTTGTTGGTACTTGTTTACATTTTCAAGTGATGAACTGGAGAAGCATGAGGAGTATTTCGTGAACTTGGCAATCCACCTTCTTTCTAGTTACAAGGTATGCTCATTTCTTTCAAAGAATATTTATCTGCAAATAGCACATATTTTTCTTTCTCCCTTTCTCTCTCGTTCTCTCTCATGTGCGCATGTACATTCCCATTTTGATAGTCTCTTTATTCCTTATGCAGAAAGAGTTGGCGCCTGCTATCAGCCGCATTGAGAAATTTGTGGATAATCTAAAGCATTTAAGTGAAAGGTGATATATTTTCCGCTTTGATGATGTCCTGGAATACTCCGATCTATTTTTCTAATTTTTTTTTTTACTTGATATACAGGTCAGATATGGCAGGTAGTTTGGATCATGATGATTCTAAAGTAATTCACCCAAGGAAACATCTCGAGGAGGAATATTTGGAATATGAAGCCAAGGTACATGATGGCGGTGGTTAACTTTTTCTCAGTTGAAGTGTGCAAATGACATGTTAGATGTTTTATTATTGCTTTACCCTAGGGAAAATGCTACTTCCTCAAGAGATCTCTTGCTGCTGAATGATTCCCTCTAAGCTGGGGTTGCTCTCACATCTGTACTGCAAGTTTGCTGACCTTTGGATAAAGCGTTGTAGATGTGAGAGGTTTAACCAAATGGCATTGACTTACACATAATATCATCTACTAATCAATAGAGTTATGGTTATTGGCATACTGTTTATTTTGAATTATCAATATGTAGTATGTGAAGCTGTCTCACTCTTGTTTTTTTTTTTTTTTGTTACCTATTTTAGGAAAAGAGCTTTGCATAACTTCAGTGCAATCCAATTCTTTGTGAATGTTTGAGACATTTTTTTTTTTCTGTGGATTCTTCAAAATTTTTATCATTTTAAAAAATTTAATCTTTCTCTTTGAAATTGACTCCCCAGTCCTTTATCAGTATCACATGCTTAGCGTAGATTGACACATAAATTTTGCTGTTGTGTTTCAGATTATAACTACCTTCAGTGTGGTGGATCACATGAGAGAACAACTCTATGTTCAACCGGGGGCCATCCACAGGTGGAATTCTGGCTGTGTCCTAAATTGCTCTTATTCCTCTTCTCACTTTTTCTTATCTGTTAGGCTTTTGACATGAAAGTATTTAGTTCAAATTGGCTAAATGAGGATTATAGTGCATAGATTTTCCTTGGTTGTTTGGTTACATAAACAAAATTAGATTGTCAGAAAACTTGTGTGATTATGAATTTGGAACATTTGCAGGAAAATTTAGCAAAAAGGCATAATTTAAGATGTTTCCTTTCAGATTTTGATTCAATTTTTCTCCCTCGTTTACAGGTTCAAAATTTGTTTAATAAATTTAGAATAGAAGTTCAAATGCACAATGATTATCTTATGCAATTATATCCATTATATATTCTGAAATATGGTGTCCCCTTTGATCCAGGAAAGATGATGCAAAGATTAAAGAACTATTAGAAGGTATTGAAAAGTTGAGAAAGGAATTTGAAGCCATTGAAAGACCAAATCTAGAATTGGAGAATCCACCAACACCAAAGACAGAGACTGCATCTGAGAACCTATGGGGAAGTCCAGTGCAAAACACAACACCAGATGCTGGTACACCAAAATCTGAGACAGACGGGCAACCCAAAGCACCTTCAGTTGAGGAACAGCTGGTGCTAGATCCTGCAGCCGAACTAGCAAAGCTTGAGTCAGAGTTCGGGAAGGATGCTCGAGATTACTCAACAGAAGAGATTGGTGACTGGGAGTTTGATGAGCTAGAAAGGGAGTTGAAATCTGGTGATACAGCAACTAGTGACAGCTGATGAGCTCTCCCTCATCTGTGACTTCTGCAATGAATATCGACTAAACAAGCAAGTCAATATATTAATATGACCAAAAAGAAAAAAAAAAAAAAAAAAGTTGTGCGTGACCTCCCCGAAAGCTGAATTTTATGCCACGTGTTTTTCGGTGTAACTTATTTGTAACATTGGGTGTAGTTTCAATTTGTTCATTCTTCTGTAAATTGTAAAAGTTGTATGCCGGAAGACGAAAAATGAAACTCAATGAATGTAAATGTGGAACTACAATTGTATGGAATAAATGCATTGACCTGTCATTAGGTGCAATCTTCATGAGTTGGCTCTGTCAATGCAGCATGCCCTTTTCCTTTCCCTTTCTTGATTCTTGAGAAAATAATTTATATGATGAATTTATAACCGTTAATTAGAAATATCTTCGAAATGATGGATCTAACGCCAATTACTGCAAAGTATGTTCTTTTTATATTTATTTTAGCTGGAATTGTATTTGAATTCAATGATAGTCCTGAGACTGTTTGGTGGAGATGGCTATTTTGATATTGATGGTAACCCTTTATGCTTTATTTCAATAAGAATTGTAGAAACCAAAACGAGGAATGTGGGGATACTGGTGTCTTTATTGATGCAATTTTATGGAAAGAAAATCCAATAGAATTCGAGTTTTAGATGTATCATCAAAGGTTTCCTTATCTGGAAGTTGGAATTTGTCTTATCTTTTGGACAGCACCATCATTATGCAGGGCCTCCTCTGCTTTCCTTACAAGACTACAGAAGCTAGTGGATAGTTAGCCAAAGATCTCTTAGAAAGGCAGTCACTAAAATCAAAGTTTTTGGCTGTAAAATGTTTAGCTGCTGCAATTTTCTACTTTGGTTTGTTGCTGGTGGGATACCCGGCAAATGGAACCCATTTTTTTTGAAGTAGAGTGGTTCCTCTTGTCTATTTATCTAACGACTGAAAGAAACCCTAGCAATCCTGAATTTGTGGGTGTTGGGTCATTTCGATTGGCACATTTATGGCTATCCTGTGCCTGTACTTTTTATATCCGTGCAAAATCTGAATTCAATATCTAAGAGAAAGGATCCATATATATATATATGTATATATATATATATATACATATAGTGATGTGATTCTTGAGCGCAGTTCCACAATAATTTCAATGATAATATTTAGTGTTTTGACCAAAGTTGAAATATTATTCTGTTATTTATATTATTCGGTAGTCTAACATTTATACTAATGTTTAGACTTTAGGGATTGAATTGAGAAATATTATCTTCATGATATTTAGCTAACAGCTGGTGAAAAAATTGATAACTACTGCAACATCTAATAACTATCATAACAATTAATATTTTCAGATTTTGCCTTAAAACCAAACACTCTTATTTGGATAGTGTTTAAATTGGCGATTCATTATTGTTTCTGATGGTTGAAAATGAGATTAAGCAGCCTTTATTTGCATTAGGCTCCTATTGAAGATATATCCATGAAAATTACTTTTTAGTATATGACATTTCTCGCTTCTCGATTTACATATTTATTATTGCAAGAACGTTAACGTCTTTAAGTTTATTGTAGCATAAGTGTATACCTAACTTAACTATAAATTTACTTCAAGTTTCCTCTTCCTAATAACTTTTTTTTTTTAAAAAAAAAAAAGAAACTTCAATTCATTATTGATAATTCAAAAAAGAAGATAATTTTTAAGGAATTGAATTCCACTCTTAAAAACGAACATGATTATAGAAAACTTATTTCGAGATTGAATCCCTTCCTAATATTAGAACACTATATTTTGGATAGTGTGTATATCATGATTAATTAGTATTTTTTATCGATGAAGTTGGGATTAAAACATATTTCATTTAGGCATAAATGTAAATTCCTAATGTTAAAAAGAAAAGAAAAGAAAAGAAAAATGTACTCTCTTTATCTCTTTTTTTTTTCTCCTTCTTTTAAAAGGTTCAAAAATATCATTTTTATTCTGAATTGAGGCATGTGGGTTAGGGCTAACAACTTGCTTATAACTCATAACAATAAACATGATGATGCCTTGAATATGACTAATAAGACTTTACAAAGAAATCCAAAGAAATAATAGCAAGATGTGTTTTTTAATACGACTTGTTGTTTTGAAAACCGAAGAGCTATAACAAAAAAGTTTTGGACAAAGGGAAAAGGACTAATGCCCCTTTGGGTTTGTTAATAGTTTACAACTTAATTAAATAAATAAATAAAATAAAAGTGGGGAATGTGTAAAATGGAAGACAAAAACAAAAGTCTCGAGCATTTCATCCACAATTTCCTTAACTCCACCATCAGATGTCGGATCATGTGTTGTTTTCTAATTTCTTAGTGACGGTGAAGTCAACAACTCATACATTCTCCTCTCTCAAAAATCTTTCTATTCTTTCTGTCATTTCAATGTAACTAAACAACATAAAAGAATATACATTAACGACTATAAGAAATTAAACTGAACCAAATCTATCAAAATAAAGTTGATTTGATTTTTGGTTTGAACCAAAATTTTATGTTCAGTAATTTGTAATTTGTTTATTTTGATCAAGTCGTTTTTTCTTTACAAAAAGCAGAACCTAAAGTGAAAAATTAAATTCAAATTTTTGACTAACTCACATCTGAATCGAATGTAATCGAATAGCGTTGGTTAGTTTTTTTCTTTTTCTTTTTCAATATTGAGGAATGAGGATTAGAGCTTAAATCTATTGTCAGATCGTAATGTACTTACCACTAGGCTATGAGTGCTTGTATGATGAAATTTGATTAGTAAGAGGGAAGTGCATAGTATTTGAATTTTAGATTTTTGATTGAAGAGATTCTCACAAATACCATAAATCACTCTTTTTTTTTTTTTTTTTGAAACAAATGACAAGTTTGAGAAGATTCCATGAAAAAGTGATTTGGGGGGATTTTCCAATGAAAAAACAAACCCAGGAATCCAGTAAAAGTAGTAAAATCAGGTAAAGTTTTAAAATTTGTTTATAACTTAGCATCCAGCAAAGGGAGCCTTTTTGAAGTTTGTTTAATTAATTAGTTAATGGGGGGCACAGCACACTGACAAAAACCAATAAACCATATTATATTATAATTAAATTATAAATACAGAGAAAAGCATTAGCTGCTTTTCAATTATTAGATAATTTAGAAATATCTAATAACTTTGATAAGCATGTGCTTAACTTATGAATAAACAATTTACTAACAAAAAATTAAATGCTATCAATTTACTAACAATTTACTCATTACACTTCCCTTTCAACATTATATAAGAATTATAAATTTCTAGCATCTTTTCATATAAAATTCTAACTCTTGTATATATATATAAAATCTCGGACCATAAAGCGTAAATGTTTTTGGTTCTCGATCAAAATGCGCTTTCTAGAAATTAAATTTATATTCTTGATCCTTAGTGGGATTGAAATGACTTAACATCCTAGCCAACCCTTTGTTGATAAATTCTAATTCCCCTTTAGTAGTAGGTGAAGTTGACAATTCACTTTCTAAATTCCTAGAAATGGTAATTAGGAATTTTTGTATAATTCGTTTTCTAATGCACCAAATGATGGAATACCTATCTTACACATTATTTGTAAATAAAGATTTTCTGTACAAGAGGAGGAGGAAAGCTTTAAAAAAAACAACAAATCACCACATGCAAATTACCCCGCTTGCACGTTCAACAGCAGTTTTTGAGTTAGTTTTTAGTAATTTGACCAAGTCAAACTCTATTTCTATTAATTATATCATTCGGTAATATCGCTTTTATAATACTCCCTCCGTTTCATTTTGTTTGCATGGTTTGATAAAACACGTATATTAAAAATTTAATCAATAAAAATTATTTTACCCTTTTTCACCCTTAACTCATTGAGATATTGATAAAAGTTAGTCATTTAATGAATAATCATAAAAGTCATTATGGAAAAAGTAATTGTTTAAATATACACATTTAAAAACCTTACAGACATTTTGATACATCCAAAAAAGGAATAACAAGCAAACAAAATAGGACGAAGTAAGTACTTTTTAGAGGTTGATTAAATTTTTTTATGAAACATTAAACATTTTAACATTTAGCGTTTCACAAAGATTAATTAAATTTTTTGACATATCCATTGTTTTTTTTCCCTGAATGCAGTTAACTAAACATATAATGCCTTTTTTTTTTTTGTTGTTTTAAGTTAAACATTTAATTAAACAGTTATTTTTATCAACACTTTTAATTTAAAAATCTATATAAATAGCTACCAACTAAAAACTAATTGAACAATTAACAGCTACTACAACAATTAATATCGCCTAAAAGTTCCTGATCATAGAAAAATCAATGCAATAGCTCAACAAGCCGGAGAATGCACATATTGCGAACCGAAAAGAAAGCTTGTACTAAAATTTTTATTTTTGAAAGGAATTCAAACTAGAAATTTCATTAAGAGAAAACTGTATACAAATATATGATACAGAACAATATGTTTTTCTATTTTTATATAGGAAGTCTAATAATAAACCAATCATTACAAAGAATAAAAAGACATAATCTTGATTTGAAATATATGATTGATATGACAAAGTATAGTATTTATGTCATAGGTGGCCGTTTGCTCTACTCGATGACTATTCATGGTTATTGTTCGACTTCATGGTCTTTTTATAAGTCCGATTTAACTACTTTCAAATTTCTTCTTTCTATTTGAAATGAGATCTACACTTGTTTTTGCATAACTATCAAAATAACAAAAGACACTAAACAAAATTACCATACTGATGATAACAATAATTCAGAACTAAATTTGAGAATAAAATCCCAAGACATCGACATTAATAAATCTCAATATTTGGACAATAATAATTTAGATCTGTATACAAATCTGAGGATTATTTATAAAAATAAATAAATAAATAAAGGAAGTAATGATCACCGGTAAAAGCTCATCGGTGGCTGCCCGTAAAAGAAGAAAAGAAAACTTTTAAAGTTTTAGATTTTAGGAGCCAAGCTTCTAGTAAAACTCGCAGAGCATTACCCTCCTCGAAGAACTTTTATTAATTAGACAAATGCATTTTCTTTTTCCTTTTTTAATTTTTTGCATTGAAATAAATATTTGGTTGTTAAGCAACTAATTATTCGGTGGCTATTTGCATTTTTTTTCATATAAAATGCATTTTTTATTTGTTGGTATTTATTTTTCTTATAAAAGTTGACTTTAAAAAGTTTTTATAATAGTTTTTGTGAACGAAAATTATTAGAATCCTTATGAATTATGGATCTCATCATGTAGGAACAAGTCATGATAATGAAGCGAGGGCCATAAGACTATCTTATCCAATAATTTTGATTTGTATAATTATGATTTTCTTTTAGATTTTTGTTTGTTTTTGAAAAATATTTTTCTAAATGATATTTTCTTAATTTTTAATAGTTTGTGATGTCCAAGAAAAGTAGTTAATATAAAATAGTATTATTTTGATTTTGATTAAAAAATTAATTTTTTTAAAAAATACTTATATATTTTTAAGACAGGAAAATATTTTTTTGAATTTTTAAATTAATTTTCAATATTGCAATCAAACATAATGAATTCCTTATTATATTTTACCAAAAAAATATTTTTCCTTAAAAAAGAGAAATTATTTTCAGGAAGAAATATAGACTTATGCCTTGTTGAACAATAATTATTAATATTTAGTATTTTAACAATAGAAATTCTCTATTATTTCTATTGTTCAATAGTGTAATATTTATATTAATATTTAAAATTTAAAAGAGTAGATTATAAAATGTTATCCTTCCTAACTTTTAATTAACATGTAGTAAAATAGTTAAATAGTTAGTTATAGGTATCAAAGTCTTACTATATAACAATAATAGTTAAAAGGTCTTTTATTTTTATAGTATAATAGGCGGGAGCTATACAACAGGGAGTAGCTCTCCCTTTTATCTCCAAATAAATTAGTGATTTGTAATTAAGAAGACTCAAACTCAAAGTTAGGTAGATCATTTTTAATTATTTTGAAAAGTTTGTTATTTTAATTATTTTGAAAAGTTTGTTATTGTATAAAAAAAGAAGAGAAAATAAAAATGGTTTAATAAAATATTTGCTTTACAGAACATTAAACTTTCTTTATAAAATCAGATTTCATTTCGGGCACCCAGAATAAAATTTGAGCAATGGTAATTTATTTAATTAAGTAATTTATAATGGTAATTTATTTATTTAATAATTAATTTATAAAGTGCCCTACAATACTCACTCTTTTTAATATAAAACAATATATTTAGGACTTAATCCCAAATTTTCTATAAAAAAGTTTCTGCTATTTTTTTTTTCTAAATCTACTTTGTTTAAAGATTATTTTATTTTGTTTTAAGAAAGTGCATGATTTCCTAACACTTATTATAATGAATGATGTAGGGAAAAAAATATAAAAAAAGCAAAGCAAATGAGAAATAAGCCACAAAATTATTTAATTTCTAATTGCAATTCATCACTTTCCAACCTAACCACATAAATCACTCTCCCCACACCCACATTTAAGTGCTACCCTTCTCATCATTTCCCTCCCTCACCACCAAACTCATCAGCTTTCCATAACCAGAACAGAAGTGAGCTTCAAGAAATGGCAATGAATCCATTGTCATCATATGATTATGCAGATGATGATTACATTGACATGGAAGTTAGTTCATACTCCAACTTTCTTTCTATCTCCAAAAACTCTCACTCTCCTCCTCAAACGAGAGAATTTGAATTCCAAATGTCTTCCATTTCACTTGAAAAAGAGCCTTCAACTTCTCCAGCTGATGAGCTATTCTACAAGGGAAAGCTCCTTCCTCTTCATCTTCCTCCTCGGTTACAAATGGTGGAAAAACTCCTTCAAAACTCCAAAGATAATAGCAATACTTTCCAAGAATTTTACAGCACTCCGTTAATGGCTACACCGACAGGTAGTTGTACTCCTTTTGAATCTTGCAACATTTCTCCTTCAGAGTCTTGTCAGGTTAGTAGAGAGCTAAATCCTCAAGAAGACTACTACTTTTACTCAGATCAAGTAATAAACGATGACACCATTAGCGAAAACTCGAACAAGTACTCTTGGACTAGAAAGCTCAAGCTTAGTTCAAAACTTAAGGCTTCTCGTGCGTATTTCAAGTCATTGTTTGGTAAATCTGCTTGTTCTGATGATTCTGCAGACCAAGGAATTGTCCTAAAGGCTAGAGAATCTATGAATAAACGCGGAAAGCCAGTAAAGAAAACGCCTTTTGGACAAATTCAGAAAGAGAATAACCAAAAGATTAATGAAGATTGCAGCTGTCGTCTTCATAGGAGATCGTTTTCTATGGCTATTAAACGACATTCAACAAATAAGACATCGTCTTCGTCTTCTTCTTCTTCCTCGTCGTCATCTTCTTCAAGCTCTAACAATATAAATAATGGGTTTTATGGGATGCCATTTCTGAAAAGAAGTAGCAGTGTGAATTCAGAGATTGAGAATCCAATTCAAGGAGCAATAGCTCATTGTAAGCAATCTCAGCAATTGTTTTGTCCAAGAAAATCTGCAACTCAAGTTGGGTTTTACTCACTGTCTGCTTCCAAAATTGCTGTTTGTGATGAGCAAGAAAGACCTGAGATTTGCAGAGGATGAATTCACAAAAAATTTCAAAAAAAAAAAAAAGTTAATATTTAGATTTGTTTCTTTTCTCTTTTTATTAATTCAATTGTGTGTGTCATTTTGTTCATGGCATGAGTTAGAATTATAAATGCCTGTATTTAACTGTTAATTAGATCAGACTATTTCGTGGAAGTTTCTTAAATATTAAAAAATAAAATTTCATGAACAATAGATCTTTACAATATAATTTTTAAATTTTTCCAAAATTAGTTTTACACTCTTAAAATAATCATTAATTTGCAAAAATTTAAGCTTACAAAATTGTTACAAATAATAATGTCGAACTGACCCCTAAATAAAAAATGAATGTGATACTTCCTAAACATAAATCTAAAAGGTTCAAATCAGTCAAATCTTTCTAAGCTGGCCACTTTTGTTTCACTTGATGAATTTTGAGTTATAAGTTCATTAGAGACTAACTTATCCAATAAAATTCAAATTTGATGGATGCAGTCTTTTAAAACTGTATTCGACAATAACTTTTTAAATAGTTTTGAAACTAAACACTCTTTACAATGTTTAACATAACATTTGAACTAACTTTTAATGGTTAAGATAAATTCTTTAATTTTTATCGTTTTATAAAAAACTACTCAAACAATTAAGTAGCTAACAACTACCAAAATATGTTTTAAACATCAATAGCAAGGCTTATAATAAAATAAAAAATCGAGGGTATAATCATAAATATGTTTTAAACATCAATAGCAAGGCTTATAATAAAATAAAAAATTGAGGGTATAATCATAGAGCTTCTTAATTTAAATTTGAAAGAACATTTGGCAATCAATTTTAGATTTTTGATGTGTAGTGTATGCAGAACTTTAGAATCTTTATGACTGTTTCTCCTGATATATACAAAAATATATAAACTGCAGATTCTTATGGCTATCATATATCCTACAAAATGTGGGTCAGGTCCTAACTATTCAGTACAGAGAGGAATAGTTCAGATATGTACAATCCACATCCTAAAAAGAAAACAAATGATTTACAGTCACATGCCAACAGTATTTCATCATTAATGGAATTATTAGTTTTGATTGTACATATGATTATTAGGATTAATAATTTCACTTTTGTTTCAGTGATAAAACGATGATGACAAAATCAACGAGGTATTAGTTAAAGCGGCAAGCCACTTTAATTTCAATAGAAATGAAATACAAATTCAATTTTCGGAAAGCACATTTTCCTAAAAAGGTAAAAAACTTTTATGCTTAATTTAAAAAAAAATGATAATGACAAAGAAAAATAATATTTTAACCATCATTAAATCTAATTACGAATCTTACTTAGTTTTCACCTTAATTAATTATTATATAAAACTGGAAAGTGATGTAATTATGTAAATTAGGTAAAGAAGAGAGAGTATAGATATTAAATCCTATGACAAGACAATAGATTAAATGATGATTTTAATGCAAAAAGAAAACACCTGTCTTCCTCTCTCAAAGGTATGTAAGGAACATCGGCCTACATTAAAAAAAGGAAACGTTGTGCCTATTCTTAATTGCATCAATAAATAAATAAACTGATTTCCTATCAACAATTAATAAATAATTAGTCCAGATTTTGAAAAATGATTAGTGGTCAATCAGCCTCTAATCAGATTTAAATATCCAATTTCCCCGCTAATCTTTAACAAAATAAATAAATAAACAAATAAAGAAGGTGAGAAACAGCCTTTCAGATGGCTTATTTTGGCTTTCTTTGATGTTCATAGTGGGTGTAATAAGCCTTAAACAAAGAGAGCATGTCAGCCAAAAATTTGACAAGATTAGAAGCAAAGAAAGAAGCAAAAAAGGGTAATTGATGTTGTTGAGCACTAAGGGGTACCTATACCCAGATTACAAGAATCCCTTTTTCCCTACCCAACTTACCAACAAAAGAAAGGCACTTCTTCCACATCAGCTACAATACAGAATGTGTTACCTAACCTAATGCTTCCATTACAAAAATTTCCATGGCATACAGTAAACTTCCATTGCTATTATCAATTGCAGATTTTTAAATAAAAAATTTAGAAAAATTCTCATGGACCAATGGATAATAGAAATATACTAATGTTCATAATCAGTTAATTAATTTAAGAGTCTTGCTAATTGGTACTAAGTTGTGGTTGCCATAACCAAAAGCTTATAGTGTACATTTAGTAATGTAAACTATCCAAATTGGAGGGAGAAATGGTGATGGAAAACGATTGTTTTGGAGGGAAAAAAAGAATGATTTGGATTGTTCAACCACAAGTGATGTTTGATTGTCTCTCAAATAATTATTTTATTGGATACTAACATCCATGTTCGCCGCTTGTCAATGGCTAAACCATTTTGAATACCTTAAATTTTATAGATTATAACAGTTGCACTCCAAAGAGTACTTAATCCCAAGCACCTCAATTTGAAACTTATGTCACGATTGCACCATAAATTTGAAATTGGTCAAAATTGAAATTAAAAGAATAATAAAAATGGGATACACTGCAGTTAGCTAACCCACCTTGAGTTAACACACACAAAATGCATCGTCTTGATATTATTTTGTGTAAGCCTGTAAGCCTCTCCTCTCCTGTCGCCTACCACCGCCACAACAACTGGAGCGCCTTCCATCACACACCAATCTCTTCCAAAATAACATAGACCAATCACAAAAATTCAGATCTCGTCTGCAACAAACAAATCCATCATCAACACAACAACTCCGTAAAAAAAAAACCCGACGAAGAAACCATCTTTTATATCTATTCCTATAAACATTCAACGTTTGCCAAAATATTATTTTATCATAAAACAATAAATTTCATAGAACACTCAGATAGTTGAGCTTGTGCACTTAGAAGAGGTAAAAAAATTAATTTTCTACACCTTTCCTTCGATTTCTGAGGGATCAAACAGGGTAGATAAGAAAAGTAAAGGAACTTTAAAAAAATAAAAAGTGAGAGGGATAAAAAAATTAACTAAGAAAAAATAACTTAATTGACAGGCTTTTTCGCAAGTGTACGAAATCACAACAAGTAATATAAAATGAGTAGAGTATCGTTCTCACGAGAATTGTATATCAAGTACCAAAATTATATTAACATACTATTATTTAAATGGCAATAAGGGAATTATTTTAAGAAATTAACTTCAACAAATAAAAGAGAATAGAAAGAAATCAATCAAGGCAATTTTAAGCAATGCTTCCAGGGGAGAAACTCTGTTTGGAAGCATTAAGTTCAATAATGAATTATACTTTGAATAAAGAAAATCAAATCTAATATTATAAATTGGAAAAGAAATTAAGCTACATCAAATCTCTAGTATGAGAATTTAGTTCGACATAGTAATTAAATAAAACTCAATTAAACTTGAAATAATTCCATAATCAATGTGAATAATGAAAAGTAAAAATAAGATGAAGAGTTTAGAGATAAAAACTAGTCAATAAATAACGTGAACAGCTTCCTTGAATCTTGACACAAATCTTAATCACTTGAAGTCTTAGAGAGAGAGAAAAAACAATAGAACAAAAGATGGTAGAACCAGAGATACCTTTACACTGAATGAGTTCTCTCCTTATATAGATTTCCTGAGGAAAAACTCCGACTTTGTTTAGGAAATAGAGTCTTTATTAAGTAGGAAATCTCTTGGAGATAGGAGACTGTTTAGGCTTTTAATTTCTTCTCAATTAGGACTCTCTCATGCGTCTAAATAGGATTTGAACTTGTTTGGCACGTTAGGAAAGTATTTCATGTGGGCCCATGCAAGTGGTAGGGACTGGGCTAACGTTTTCGAGCCAAAGCAAAACTTGATTTTCGGCACGGGCTTGCTGTGGGGCACTGGCTGGGCATGCTGAAGTCTGAGTTCTAAGGATGATTCAGCACGGGCCGTGCTTAGGGGCATGTCTAGTGAGGAATCTGTGACACGGCCGTGCTAGATGGTACGGCTAAGCGTGCTAGGCTCTGAGTCTCTATGATGGATGCAGCACAGGCCGTGCTCAGGTGAGCATTCCCTTGAATCGATATCATCTTGAGGCACGGGTGTGCCATATAGCACGCTAGGGCATGCTAGGCTCTGAGTCTCTATGCTGATTTTCCCTAATCCCGCATAGGCGTGCTGAATTACACTGCCAAGGTGTGCTAGAGCCTGAGAGTTTTGATTTATTTAGCTCTTTTCTGTATCAGAATCCTACAAAATTTTCTCAAGATCAAGTGAATTATGTTTCAAGGAAGTTTTGAACAAAAACATAACTAAAACTGAATAAAGACTAACTAAAGTGATTAAAACTACTAAAAATCTTAACAAAAATTATATTCAAAATACTATAAAAATAACACCTATCATTAATCAAAAGCTAAAACAAGTTGATCTACAAAATCGACAGATTTAAACTACAAATAAAAATTCACAAACAAAACTAAATCGAAATCAAGTAAAATATATGACAAAAGGAGAGTTTAGTGAATATTATAAAAAAAAAAAAAGGAAAAAGAGAAGAAAGATTTGACCTTAGAGAGTGAGAGAGAAAGAGCAAAAAGAAAAAAAAAAAAGGAAAAAGAGAAGATCTTACCTCAAAGAGAGAGAGAGAGAGAGAGATTCGATCGAATGTTCAAAAATGAAAAGCTCAAAATCGCTAGAGATGGTGATTCTAAACTTACCGCATCAAAGATGGTAGCCAAAGTTGCTAAACTAAACAGGATAGCCTCAAAATGGCAAAACTAAAAAACCTTTAAATTTTAGTTTGTGAAAATGAAAGCTTGGTTGACTTAACCATAATTGGTAATAAACATGTCATGGCTGGAGAAGTTGTTTGTCGTCTGGTTCTTGCTGAATGGTCGCTGGAGTACGAAAGGAGGAGAGGTATTATCCTCTATCGCACGTCGTCATAAAGCGTTACCATTTTGATGACTAACAACTTTCACTATTCATAATCCTAAAAAATGGCGCGTTTGAGAAACCCAACCCAAGGTGGATTAGCTAACTCATGTGGGCCTAAACTTATTATTTTTTAAAGGCAATTTTGACCAATTTTGAAATTGGGGTGCAATTAAATCAAAAGTTTAAAATTAGAGTGTCTAGAGAGTTAAATTCATCTTGAGATGCAATTATTACAAGTTGCAAAGTTTGTGATATCGGTAATGGTTTAACTCTTATCAATTTATAGTGAGTGAATATAGGAAGGAAGATGTTGCATGATGAGTGATCCACTCGTCCATCAATAGAAGGAAGGGAGGGATTTGTCTGTTGGCTTGTATATATTTGAGGCTAAATTTGGATTGAGAGCGAGACGCCAAAATTAGAGCATTTAGTTTGATCGCCATGCGAGGATGTTGTCTAGTGTGATCAAATTTAATTTGAATTGAACTGTTTTAATTTAATTTAAGTTCAAGAGTCACTTAATTTTATTCTAAGTTTGTTGATATTTTTGGATATAATTAACTTGTTAGGTGAATACAACCTTACTTTTTTTCTACAATATGGATGGATTTTTTTTTTTTTTTTTTTTTGACAATTTTTTAGGTTTTTGAACTGAATTATTCAAGTTGAGATAAAATGCAAATGAAATGTATAGAAGATGAGAGATATTTAATGGTTTTAGGCTTAATACTTCGTTCTCAAAGAAAATGTTTCCATTTCATTGCTTTCTTTGTGATTCCTTATAAAGGAAATACTTTCGTTCTTATGCTGGGGCAAACAGATTACATGTATATTGATATTTGTAAAAACAATAAATATTTCATAGGTTTTTCATCATTATAGTAAAAGAGAGAGCGCTCAAAATTTGAATTTTAAATTTAAGTACACTTTCTTTTTCATTAAACAATTCACTTAAAATTAATAAGATTAATATGATCATTTCAACTATACCATCACAAATTATGCCAGATATAAGTTGCAATAAAATCATTTATTGTTAATTTAATTGCAAAAATCCAGCCGTTGAATGAGGACAAGTAATTTGTCAAAATCTAAAGATTTTCCAAACAAATATAATCCATAAGATGTACAATATTCCAAGTTGAAAATGATTTTAACAAGCAGGTGAATAAAATGATTGCATTTTATCTGTTGTTCAAGACAAAACTGACACATTGAACAGATTGACCTTGCTCTTAATCTGTACTAATTGCAGTGGCATCTACAAGGAAGCCACAATCTTACATTCAATGCTTAAATCATTTCTAGTCTTAAAAGATTCAAATTAAAAAAAAAAAAAAAAAAAAAAAAAAGAACTTGGAAGCTTTGGGCTAAATAACTTCACTTGTCAAGCATTCTTAAAGAACGTTATTTCTGCTTAATTGCTTTGAAAGTTTCAAATTATCCTTCCCACTTATTATACAGAATAATAACTCACTGTGTAACACCCCTTCCCGGTCCACCCGTAAACCCGAATGAACCGAGTCGAGATGCTACAAACTGGTTGACTGTATGGTCTGACATGCTGAAAACATACTGTATATTGAATATAATAACATGCTGGTACTGTTTCCAAAAATAATGTAATTTATATTTACAAAACATGATACAAGTTTACAAAATGAAATGGGCCCAACTGTGTGCCCTGTACATGCCATAAAAAGAAAAACAAAATGAGTTTCTACCCTGAAGACCGAGTCTTCTACAGATGAACTACAGCAGTTGTACGCGGACTCTCTATGGACCAGTCTCAAAACCTGCGAGTTAAACAGGTAACTCGCTGAGCAAATAATGCTCAGTGGATATCTCAACAAATAAAGAAACAATTAAACGCATACATATATAGAAGGAACCATGGAAACATATATGGCACATATAAGCTCACACATTATGATACTTTCATGATATCTTGATTATCTTTCTTACTGTTTATTTTACTGTCTGATTCATGCAATAGCAAGTTAAAATATATGTATGGCTCCATAAGGTTATAGTGAAACCGAAGTGATAAGATAAACTGTATGAAACTGGATGAAACTGTATGCTATAGGCCCCGAACCGGATTCGCCTATGCCAATATTGTCCGTTTTGGTGCCCCTAACCGGATTCGCACCGCACGGTTTAATCATATCCACTCAACGGCCTGTAGCCGGAGTTCCAAACTGTATGGGGCGCAGATCTGCTATTCTATGTCGCGACATAGCCTTATCTACATGGTTTCTACCTAACCTCAATGGAGCTTAAGATTAGCATGTCAACAATGTAACACAATAGCACATAAATGGTTTCACAACGTCATAGTTCATCATATTGATTTGATTTCGCACCATATAAATGCTTACATGTTGTTTTAATCCATGTTCTTATATTATATTTTTGTTTTACAATGATTGGATGCATGCATGTTGAGCAAAGGAATGTAATTGTATAGAAAAAGAAGTCCAAAATGCATGAAAACACAAGTCGCGAGCGCGCAGGGAAAAGTCGCGAGCGCGACTTGCTTTCCAGACCGCGCGGGCGCGCGACGTGTTTCCAGATTGTGCAGTCTGTGTTCTTTTGGCCATAACTCTCAATATACAACTTCAAATTGAATGATTCAAAAGCCCATGTAAAGCTAACACAGAAAGGAACAAATAACTCTTCTATGACAATTCCTAATTCCATCATTATATGGGTTCAAAATCAAGATGAAGTTGCTGGTAACATTTCCAGCAAACTCTGTTTCCGCTTCATATATTCATCCCCTGTTTTCACATCATTTCCAGTACTTCCACCCAACAACAAGCAACATATCATCTCATGAGCAACACTCCACACAATTTTTCATGTAAAGAACATGGGAAATAACAAGAGATATCAAACCTGTCTTGCCACAAAGCTGGGGCTCTGTTTTAACTTCTCTTTTCTGCAACTTTGGAACTTTCTTCTCCTATACACAAGAATTCTCATAACTCATCTCCAATATAACTCAATTAAAGAGTGAATAACATATAACTTCAAGGAATTCTACTTACTTGGAGTGGACTTACTGCGTAACTTGCATGAAAAGTGCAAGGAAATGGAAGGGAAACTTAAGAAGAAAATGAAAAACGTGAAAATAGGAAAGTGAAAATGATAGGAACGGGTAGACTCTAGAAGAAGTGATTTGGCTGTGTAAACTCTCTAATTGGTACCTCAAGTATACAAAGGCTACAACTTACTACCCAAGCTATATGTTTGGAGGCAAACAAGTCCTAAACTTTCCATGCAAATAAGTCCACTTATCATCCATTCTACCCCAACCAGGTTTGGTTCAACCCGACTTAACTCAAGAGGATGTTACAGTTCTCCCCTTCTAAATAAAAACTTCGTCCCGAAGTTTACCTGTTGTAAACAAATGCGGATATTGTTGTCGCATGGTTTCTTCTGATTCCCAAGTTGCTTCTTCTGTCTTATGATTCCTCCAAAGAACTTTCACCAATGCTATTTTCTTGTTCCGCAATTCTTTAGTTTCTCTGGCTAGGATCTGAACTGGTTCTTCTTCATAAGTGAGATCCGGCTGAATATCAATCTCTTCCGCTGATAACACATGTGAGGGGTCTGATCTGTATCTTCTCAACATGGATACATGAAATACATTATGGATTCGATCTAAGGTTGGAGGTAATGTTAGGCGATAGGCTAATGGTCCTACGCGTTCAACAATCTCGTATGGACCAATAAACCTAGGACTTAGCTTACCCTTTTGTCCAAACCTTAAGATCTTCTTCCATGGTGAAACCTTCAAAAATACTTTGTCCCCAACCGAATACTCAATGTCTTTTCTCTTTAAATCCGCATAGGATTTCTGTCGATCACTTGCTTCCTTCAGCCGTCTTCTGATGATTTCTACTTTCTCTTCTGTGTCTCTCACCAAATCTGGACCCAAAATCTTCTTCTCACTAGGTTCTGTCCAACATACAGGTGTTCTGCATCTTCTACCATACAATGCTTCATAGGGTGCCATCTTGATGCTCGCTTGATAGCTGTTGTTGTAGGCAAACTCCATGAGAGATACATATTTGTCCCAACTGCCTTCAAATTCTATAACACATGATCTCATCATGTCTTCCAAGATTTGAATCACTCTCTCTGATTGCCCATCTGTCTGCGGATGAAATGCAGTGCTGAAATGCAGTTTCGTTCCTAATGCCTCTTGAAGTTTACCCCAGAACTTTGATGTAAACCTTGGATCACGATCCGATATAATGGATGATGGAACTCCATGTAGTCGAACTATCTCACTAACATAAATTTCTGCTAACTTGTCGAGAGAATAGTCCGTCTTGACTGGTAGAAAGTGGGCTGACTTGGTTAATCTGTCCACAATCACCCATACTGCATCATGCTTCCGCTGTGTCTGAGGTAAGCCAGTAACAAAGTCCATCGTGATCTGATCCCATTTCCATGTTGGCACTATTATGGGATGAAGTAACCCGGATGGCAGTTGATGTTCTGCTTTTACTTGTTGACATGTTAAACATCTTGTTACAACATCTCCGATGTCTCTTTTCATGCCTGACCACCAGTAGCCTTTCTTCAAATCTTGATACATCTTGGTGCTACCTGGATGCATTGTATATGGACTGTTATGAGCTTCATGCAGAATCTTTTGTCTGACCTCCCCTGTCGGTGGTACAACAATTCGATCTGCATAAAACAAAACTCCATTGCTATCCAATCTAAATTTCCCACCATGATCTGCCTGGACTTGTTTAACCCATAGTGCTATTTGTGCATCTTTCTTTTGTGCTTCTGCAACTTCCTGAAGCCAAGATGGTTGTACTTGCATCTGTGCGAGAATAGCTCCTTGCTGTTGTAACTCCATACTAATTCTCATTAAGCTCAAAGCATACAAGGATTTCCGGCTAAGGGCATCCGCTACCACATTAGCCTTGCCCGGATGATAATTAATGACATAATCATAATTAGCCAGAATCTGCATCCACTTCCGTTGTCTTGAATTCAAGTCCTTCTGTGTTGGTAAGTACTTTAAACTCTGATGATCTGTGTAAATGTAACACTTTTCACCATACAGATAATGCCGCCATACTTTGAATGCTAGAACAATGGCTGCTAGTTCTAAATCATGGGTTGGATAATTCAATTCATGTGGCTTCAATTGTCTGGATACATAGGCCACCACTTTCCTATCTTGCATGAGTACACATCCTAACCCAGTATGAGAGGCATCACTGTAAATCTCAAAGTCTTTACCTGACACTGGCTGAGTTAACACTGGTGCTTCAGTCAGCGTTCTCTTCAAAGTGTCAAAACTCTGCTGACATCTATTATCCCATTGAAATACAACCTCTTTTTTCAATAGTCTTGTTAAAGGTGATGCAATGATGGAGAATCCCTTTACAAACCTTCTGTAATAACCGGCTAAACCCAGAAAACTTCGAACTTCTGTGACATTTCTGGGTGGTCTCCAATCAATAATAGCTTCAATCTTCTTAGGATCCACTCTGATACCCTCCGATGACACCACATGTCCTAAGAAAGAAACTTCTTCTAGCCAAAACTCACACTTACTGAGCTTAGCATACAACTGTTTATCTCTCAATGTCTGAAGTACAATCCGTAAATGCTTATCATGTTCTGCCCTGTCTCTGGAGTAGACCAAAATGTCATCTATAAACACCACCACAAACTGATCCAGGTATGAATGAAATACGCGGTTCATGAGATCCATGAAAACCGCTGGTGCATTTGTGAGACCGAATGGCATTACTAAAAATTCGAAGTGACCATATCGGGTCCTGAATGCAGTCTTGGAGATATCTTCTTCCTTTATCCGCAACTGGTGGTATCCTGATCTGAGGTCGATTTTAGAAAATATACCTGCACCTTTTAACTGATCAAACAAATCATCGATTCGAGGCAATGGATACTTATTCTTAATTGTCAGTTTATTCAGCTGTCTGTAATCAATGCACAATCTGAATGATCCATCTTTCTTCTTAACAAATAATACCGGTGCTCCCCAAGGTGATACACTGGGTCTGATAAAGCCTTTGTCTAATAACTCCTGCAGCTGAATCTTTAACTCTTTTAACTCTGCTGGTGCCATTCTGTAAGGTGCAATAGATACTGGTGCTGCTCCAGGATAGACATCTATGGTAAACTCCACTTCCCTCCTTGGTGGTAACCCTGGTAACTCATCTGGAAACACATCTGGATAATCACATACTGTTGGTATGTCTTCCACTTTCGACTTTTCTTTCTCTGCGTGTAATGCACATACCAAGTAGGCTTCACAACCTTTCTGAATTAATCTCTTTGCTGCCATGGCTGATATCATATTACTCAAAAAAATCTCGCCGCTTCCCAACTACTATAATCTCTTCCCCTGCTGGTGTATATAATGTCACCCTTTTCTTTGCACAATCAACTAGAGCATTATGTCTAGATAGCCAATCCATGCCCAGAATAACATCAAATTCTCTAAATGGCAACTCCATAAGATCTCCTGGAAATTCCTTTCCATGAATAACAATTGGACAGTCTTTGATCACTGTATGAGTTGTTACTACATCTCCTAATGGATTGGTAACCAACATACCCTGACCCACATGTGCAACCGCTAACCCTTTAACCCAGGGTGTAGGCACACTAATGTATGAATGAGATGAGCCAGGATCAATCAAAGCATAAACTACATGCTCAAATAAAGAAAACTCACCAACTATAACATCTGGAGCTTCCTCCTCTTCTCTGGCTCGCATAGCATAAACCCTGGCTGGACCCCTAGTCTCAGGCCTGTCCACAGTCTCTGACTGCTGTCTCTGCACTCCAGAGGGCTCACCTCTACCTCTACCTGCTATGAACTGGGTAGGAACTCTTGCCTTCTTCGGACAGTCTTTCTTCTGATGGTCTGATGCTCCGCATGTCCAACATTTACCGGTCACCAACCAACAATCTCCACCATGTCGTCTACCACAATGCTCACAAGGTGGATACGGATAACCGGCTGACTCTGCACCTCTACCGGTGCCTCTACCAGTTCCTCTGCCTGAACCTCGAATACCACCGGCAGAACTAGCCACAACTGATGCTGCTGGTGCATGAACACCCCTAGCTATGCCTTGGCTAAAAGAAGGTCTAGAACCAGCTGAACTACTAGCACCTCTGAATCTCTTGCTTTCCGGCTGATAGGTACTCGGTGTACTCGGAGTCTGATCTCTTCTTTGCTGAGACCGCTGGCGTCTAGTACGCTGATTAGCCTGAATTCGCTCTATCTCCTGAGCTGCCTCCACCAAGGCTGAGAATTCTCTGAATCTGGAAGCTACCACTCCCATCTGAATCTCATCATTCAAGCCTTCTTGAAACTTCTTACACCTTTCGGCCTCTGTAGACACTATCTGCTTACCATACCTGCTAAGTCTAGTGAATTCTCTTTCATATTCGGCTACGGACATTCTGTTCTATCGCAGGTATAAGAATTCCTTTCTTCTCGCATCTAGGTAAGCCTCTGTAATGAATTTCTTTTTGAATTCATCCAAGAAGAATTGCCAAGTACGCTGATCTGCTGTTACTCTCTGTTGCACAGTGGTCCACCATGTATATGCCTCCTCTATCAGCAATGAAGTGGCACAAATCAACTTGTCTTCGGCTGTACACTGCAATTGTTCTAGGACTCTCGATGTCCCATCTAGCCAATACTCAGCAAGCTCTGGGCTATCATCTTTACTAGCTTTAAATTCCTTTGCACCATATTTTCTAAGCTTCTCCAGTGGGGGCTTTCTCTCTCTTTCTACTATTACGGGTGCTTGAGGCATCACTCCTGCAATCTGTCGAAAAGTGTCTGCAAGTTGCTTTAACAGCACCTCTTGACCTAGTGCTCTTGAAGCCTCACCCTCCACTGTTCTAGCTTGACCTGGTGCTGCTGGAGCCTCACCCTCCACTGCTCTGGAGGCGTGTGACTCACTTTCACCTTCCTGAGACATCCTCCTAAAATAATAACAACTGCTTAGTTCATCAGGGTAGTCATGGCATGTACATATACTGACTTATGCATTCAAGCCCGGGGAAATTAAACCGAGGGCTCTGATACCAAAATTTGTAACACCCCTTCCCGGTCCACCCGTAAACCCGAATGAACCGAGTCGAGATGCTACAAACTGGTTGACTGTATGGTCTGACATGCTGAAAACATACTGTATATTGAATATAATAACATGCTGGTACTGTTTCCAAAAATAATGTAATTTATATTTACAAAACATGATACAAGTTTACAAAATGAAATGGGCCCAACTGTGTGCCCTGTACATGCCATAAAAAGAAAAACAAAATGAGTTTCTACCCTGAAGACCGAGTCTTCTACAGATGAACTGCAGCAGTTGTACGCGGACTCTCTATGGACCAGTCTCAAAACCTGCGAGTTAAACAGGTAACTCGCTGAGCAAATAATGCTCAGTGGATATCTCAACAAATAAAGAAACAATTAAACGCATACATATATAGAAGGAACCATGGAAACATATATGGCACATATAAGCTCACACATTATGATACTTTCATGATATCTTGATTATCTTTCTTACTGTTTATTTTACTGTCTGATTCATGCAATAGCAAGTTAAAATATCTGTATGGCTCCATAAGGTTATAGTGAAACCGAAGTGATAAGATAAACTGTATGAAACTGGATGAAACTGTATGCTATAGGCCCCGAACCGGATTCGCCTATGCCAATATTGTCCGTTTTGGTGCCCCTAACCGGATTCGCACCGCACGGTTTAATCATATCCACTCAACGGCCTGTAGCCGGAGTTCCAAACTGTATGGGGCGCAGATCTGCTATTCTATGTCGCGACATAGCCTTATCTACATGGTTTCTACCTAACCTCAATGGAGCTTAAGATTAGCATGTCAACAATGTAACACAATAGCACATAAATGGTTTCACAACGTCATAGTTCATCATATTGATTTGATTTCGCACCATATAAATGCTTACATGTTGTTTTAATCCATGTTCTTATATTATATTTTTGTTTTACAATGATTGGATGCATGCATGTTGAGCAAAGGAATGTAATTGTATAGAAAAAGAAGTCCAAAATGCATGAAAACACAAGTCGCGAGCGCGCAGGGAAAAGTCGCGAGCGCGACTTGCTTTCCAGACCGCGCGGGCGCGCGACGTGTTTCCAGATTGTGCAGTCTGTGTTCTTTTGGCCATAACTCTCAATATACAACTTCAAATTGAATGATTCAAAAGCCCATGTAAAGCTAACACAGAAAGGAACAAATAACTCTTCTATGACAATTCCTAATTCCATCATTATATGGGTTCAAAATCAAGATGAAGTTGCTGGTAACATTTCCAGCAAACTCTGTTTCCGCTTCATATATTCATCCCCTGTTTTCACATCATTTCCAGTACTTCCACCCAACAACAAGCAACATATCATCTCATGAGCAACACTCCACACAATTTTTCATGTAAAGAACATGGGAAATAACAAGAGATATCAAACCTGTCTTGCCACAAAGCTGGGGCTCTGTTTTAACTTCTCTTTTCTGCAACTTTGGAACTTTCTTCTCCTATACACAAGAATTCTCATAACTCATCTCCAATATAACTCAATTAAAGAGTGAATAACATATAACTTCAAGGAATTCTACTTACTTGGAGTGGACTTACTGCGTAACTTGCATGAAAAGTGCAAGGAAATGGAAGGGAAACTTAAGAAGAAAATGAAAAACGTGAAAATAGGAAAGTGAAAATGATAGGAACGGGTAGACTCTAGAAGAAGTGATTTGGCTGTGTAAACTCTCTAATTGGTACCTCAAGTATACAAAGGCTACAACTTACTACCCAAGCTATATGTTTGGAGGCAAACAAATCCTAAACTTTCCATGCAAATAAGTCCACTTATCATCCATTCTACCCCAACCAGGTTTGGTTCAACCCGACTCAACTCAAGAGGATGTTACACACTGGAAAATTAAGTTTTGCAAAATTCAATTTAAAATGCCTTAATTGAAAATAAAGGAAATAAATGGACCTGTAAAATGCGTTAATTGAAGACTCAAAACCAAAGAATTGATAATTTTTTTCAGTCCCTCTATAATATATATAAAAGTACAAATGAAGGGGAACCCTGGGTTCCTAAAATGCTCCTACTAAATTTATAATTGACAAAAATATCATTACTAATCCTATTCTAATTATGATATCAATTTATTATTTTTATTATATTAATATTATAAATTTAATCTCATTCTAATTAGGAATTTGTTTTATCATACCACCATATATATGTTTAGTTTTAATTGCTTTTGGATATCAAAAATTTTATTGCTTTTGACCATCAAGAATTGTTAAATCAAGCTTTTGCTAATTTGAAATTATTAAATTTGCAATCATGTCTTCTACTTGCAATAAGTATAACCTTAACTCTCTCTCTCTCTCTCTCTCTCTCTCTCTCTCTCTCTCCATTTATAAATTAATAGAATAGTTTTTATTTATAGTTCTTATAATTTAGATTTATAGATTTATAGATTAATGACAATGTGATCGTGAATAAGACTGTAATTATTTTGTTATCGTGAATAAGACTGTAATTATTTAGTAATCGTGAATAATTAAAAGCTTACAAACTTTTCCTCCTGAATAGCGTTATCATGAAATATCTTAAAGAGTGTACCCTCTAATTAGGAAAATTTTAATTTTATTTATCGATTAAAATGATATAATAATTTTAATTAGATTGATTATATTAGTTTTCTTAATCATATTATTTTCATTAATTAACAAATCTTGTTTCATTATTTTTCGTTGCTAAGAGTTGACAAAGGGATCTACAAACGTGTTAGAAACGGTTTTCCGTTTCTAAAATTATAACACCAATACCTTTCATTGCTGAGATTCTTCAAAAGGGTTAGCAACCGTATTTTTATCGTTGCTAAAGTTGTAACCAAGATTCAAAGCTATTTTCGCTGCATATCTCTTCTCCGTCACATGCTTGCACTTCCTTTTCTCTTTTCTTCCTCCCTTTTATTTTATATTTAATTAATAAAGTTTAAATTTTTATTTAGATTGTAAAATTAATTTTTATTAAGATAATATTTTTTTTATTTGAAGTATTTGAGTGAAAGTAAAATAGCCATAAAAATTTCAATATTCAAATTATAATATAATAAATCATATTATTTTACTTGTATAGAAATTTTAAATTATATAATATATATAAGTGCAAATGAGGGGAGAACATTGAGTTCCTAAAATGTTCCTGCAGACTTTTAATTTTATTGGTTGATTGAATAATAATTTATTCTTATTCTAATTAGAAAACCCTTAATTCTATTTGTATTTTATTAATTGATTAATTAAAAATATCTTTAAAAATAATTTAGTCTTATTCTAATTAGGAAACTTTTAGAATTCCTATACATATAAAAATACTATGATTTAATATCTTATAATTTAAATATATTATAGTATAAAATATTATTAATATTATAAATTTAATCTCATTCTAATTAGAAATTTGACTTTAATCCTACTCTAATTATGATATCAGTTTATTATTTTATTATATTAAAATTGTAAATTTAATCCCACTCTAATTAGAAATTTATCATTTATTACTATTCTAATTAGGATTTTGTCCTATCATACCACTATATATACGTTTGGTTTTAATTGCTTTTGAGTTTTGAATATCAAGAACGAATTTGTTACTCTTGACTATCAAAAATTATTATATCAAGCTTTGCTAATTTGAAATTATTGAGTTTGCAATCATGTCTTCTTCTTGCAGTAAGTATAATCTTAACTTTCTTTATTTATAAATTAATAGAATAATTTATATTTATAAATATGTTCTAGCAACTATAGAAAGTTTAATCTAATTCTAAATTGGGAATTATTAAATATTTTAATTTTATTGGTTGAAAAATAAAGCTAATTTAATTATTAAGGATTTTAAATTTCCTATTTAAATAAATTCTGTTGAATAAAATAAAATAAAATAATATATATATATATATATATTAAATATGGTATATGTGGTAAGAATATAAAACTTTAAGGATTTTAATTTTATTGGTTGAAAAATAAAGGTAATTTAATTATTAAAGATACAAATTTTCTATTTAAATATAAATTCTATTGGATAAAATAATAAATCATATTATATATTATATAAGATATATATGTTAAGAATATAAAACTTTAAGAATTTTAATTGTATTGGTTGAAAAAATAAAGATAATTTACTTTCAAATAAATAAATTCATTAGTACAAAAAAGTAGGGAATAACATCATTAACTTTTGTGAATATAGTTTGTATTAGTTAATTGAAATTTATATTCTCTTGACAATTAATACATACAAAATGTTATTTAATATTAAATAATATTTTTTTTATACATGGGAAGCCCAATGAGCCGAAATAATATTGTAGGCTGTACAGCAGGAAACAGCCCTCCCCTTGAAATAACATTCACCAAATTGGTGATAACTTTTATCGGTTGAGAGGACTCGAACTCGAAACCTCTCACTTCCTACATCTTACATCTTTACGAAAGGTAGGAAGACCAATCAGACCACAACTGATTGGCTAATATTAAATAATGTTTAAAGTAATACAAAATGTAATAAACTAATTAAATATATAAGATTTCTAATAATAATAAATTAATTAAATAACCTATATATATATATATATCAAATATATAAGATTTCTAATAATAATAAATTAATTAAATAACCTCTATATATATATATATATATATATATATATATATATATATATATATATATATATATATATATATATATATATATATATATATATATGTGTGTGTGTGTGTGTATGTTTTATTAATATTAAATCAAATATATATTAGAAATTGTAACTGAAAATTTTTATCCAATCTTAATTAGGAATGAAAATCCTATTGTAGAAGTTTTGATTGAATTCAATATTAAATCAATTATATTTATAATTTTATTGCAAAAGAACTTAACTATTTTATATTGAAAATCTAAAAATGATTAAATGCTTTGTTAATATTGTTAGCTGCTTTTTGTTTTATCATTCTCTTAAATGGTACTAATTATTTTATCCTTAATCTGCTAAATAAATTTCTTGATCAATTTTCAATTACTTTAAATTTGTTAATTTTTAAAAAAATTATTTAAATCATGATTGTAATTTTTTAACATTTAACGCTTTTTTTTAACTTGTTGCATATTTTTAGTTTAAAAATTTATTATACTTCGATTTTAATATTACATCTATTATTATGATAATAAAAGACAAATATTTAAATTATAACTCAATTGAAAATTTAATCTATCAAATAACTATATTTTGTTTGGCTACTATCAATTATTTTTTTCTTTTATTATCAATAATTAATTGAAGACTCTCTACTATCAAGAGTTTCTTTGCTATTATTATATCGAAAACTTCTCACTTTATTATTATTAATAGTTGATGTACTAATTTTAACTTTTGATTTTTTTTTTTATTTTGAAATATTCTCACAAAAAAAATTTTGAATTTGATTACCAATGTATGTATTTATTTTTATATATAGCGAGATCTTGGATCAAATGTTTATTTATTTTTAATTTTATAACTATTCTATTTTGTCAAAAAAATCTATTGTAAAAAAATATTAAAATTTTTCATCAAATACTAGATGTATGATAGTGGTTTGCACCTACTTTTATACATGTAATAATTATAACTAAAAAACATTGAATTTTTATATTGTTTTCGTAAAAATTAATAAAAATATATAAAAAATAAATTATAAATAATGATTCTAACAGATATGTTCAATGAGTAACAACGTGCATCGCACGTTCTTGAACACTAATATTTTAAAAAATCGGAAAGAATTACTACCTATGTTACATAATACTTATCACATTTAGAATTTCACGTTCTTTTAGAAAATCATTAAATTTGTCTAAGTAACAATAAATTATTGAGTAAATTGACTATATTGCACTTAATTTAATATTAGTTCTCTAAGAAACCATTAAATTGAAGTAATAATTATTGATCATATATAAAGGGTAAATATGGAACAAAAATTTTATTACTCCTTGAAATCACAAATGTAATAAATATTTTTTGAACAAACTATTTTCTCAAATGTGACAAGTATTTTTGACCAGAGATAGTAATTATTAATAAAGATAATGGTAAAATTGGAAAGAATTAATTAATACTTTTTAACCTTCTTAGATCGATAAAGGCAAATAAAAATAGACAGAGGAAATATTAATTTTATTTCCTTAATTTTATAACAAATTAGTTATAGTAAACGCATCAAAATTTGATTATTGATTGATTTTGAAACAAAAGAATAACATTAAACTATCAATGTTGTGCTTCAGTAGCTTAATGTTCATATATAAACTGAATTCGGTTTGATTTTGCAATAAATTAATTACATAAGAAGTACTAATGTTCTACCTTGCAAGAATTTAATTTCCTTTATATTTTGCAACCACCAGTGTTTGTTATTTTAGATATTTCAATTTCTATAATATATGTAATTGTCTATTATACTGTGATGTTGTACACTACAAAAACAAAAAAAAAAAAAAATGCTATTTATCAACCGATTCTGCTGACGGACAGCAATTTTTTAGTATTCACGGAGTACTTAGCACAGCTACTGAGGGACCTTTATTAAGAAAATTATTTAATCTGTAGTTAAATACAATGACGAATACCGATGACTTACCAACGGATATTACCGACGGAATAGCCACCGTCGGTACACTATGCTGCCAATTTTAGTCTGGTGTTTTACCGACTGAATACCGACGACCATCCATCCGCAAATACTGACGGAATTCAAGCGGTCGGTAACATTTGGCGCTGTGTTTAGGCGGGTGAATTGCTGAGTCTATACCGACGGAAATTTGGCGGGTAATCAAATTTTGGCGCTATAAATTTATCGATGTAAGATGTCGTCGGTAAATGTACCGACAGAATTGCCGATGGAATAACACGTGGCAGCGCATAATTTTGAATATTTATGTAAATTAAATTATTATATAAAATAATAAAATATTTCGAATAAATAAGGAAAACTATGAGAAAATATAATTTTAAAATTTTAATTTTTAATGCAAAACTCTATTTTTCTTAAAGATATAATGCCATTAGATATTAAAAAATATATTATCAACTTATTTCTTCACTAACTTTACTAATTTTCATTCTATTTCAAGAAATATATAATAGAAAAATAATTATAATTTGATTAATCATTTTAGAGTATAAACAACTGAGAGAACTCAAACTTAAGACTTTTTATTCTTCACAAAAATGAGAAAACTAACCAGACCACATCGAATTAACTTTATACTTTGCATATTATTGCAACTGCACCCTATTTCAAATATAAAATACAATTAATCTCTAAGTGGATATAATATTACAAAGTTAATGATATAGTACAATTGCAGCAAAGGCTTTTTCTACTACACAGAAACACTTATTTTTGTGTAGATACATAATTTATAATTTGATAACATGTGGCAAGTAAACCTGCTATAGCAGGTTGAATATTTCTTTTTTGAAGTTGTTTTCAAGTTTTTTTTTTTCAAAATTTTTTGGATAAACTATTCTTTTTAAATAGTACAAAATTTATTCCTTCTTTCTCAGTATAAAAGAAATAGTTCAATAATTTTTCTTTTTATAATAAAAATATTATTATAATTGGTTTTTAAAATTTACAGTAATAAATATGTATAATTGGTTTCTTTTGGGTTAATATCCAGTTTAGATTTTCATTTGCTTGAATTTAATTTTAAAATTTTAAATTAAACTCGCATTGGTAAAACTTAATTTATATGTTATGCATCCGTAGAATTTTTAATAGACAACTTAAAAGTTTTCTTTTACAAGCATTAATAATTATGAATAAGCCTCCCATGCTAACTCTCACCTACAAATAAATTTCAGACATAAATTTTGTTTATAAATAAAAAAAACTTAGATCCAATTGTCGTAAATTAAATTTATATAAGGTGAATAAATATCCTTATTAATATCGAATATTAAACATACAATTATTAAATATTTTATAATCTTTTGGATTCCTCTATTATAAGAATAACCCTATATAAGAATGAGTTCATCAATTGTTAGATTTAAAATTAAAAATAACCCCTTACAAATATATTAATAAGTACAATTATTCCAAATAATACTGAATCAATTTTTAATTTTAAGTTATACAGTTTCGTACACTAATTTTGCAAAATCAAAGTGTTCAATAAAATTTATAAGTCTTTAATATATGTAATTTTATAAATTAAAATATTTGGTGATTTAAAAAATAAATAAAAATACTATAAAATTTGCGAATCAAAATAAAGTCAAAAGTCTCATAAAATTTTTTGAAAAAAATACAGCAATTTAAGCGGAATGAATCTGGTAAAATAGATAGCCAACGGCCTTATTTTATTGCTTGAATCAAATAATTTAATTAAGGTGATGATAAAATAGTGCACCATACCAAATTATGGCTATTTTAAATTTTAGATAATTGAGCTGGTTCAAGAATATGTTCTCCTTTTCAATTATTTTAGTAGGCATAGCCGTCTAGTTGACCAATTTGACATATGAATAATACTATCTGTGTCCAGATCAAGTGCATTTGGGACACTAGTCATAACATTAGGCAAATCCAAAACAAGAGACCCAAAAACTTGTCACGTGAAGAAAATCTTTTTTCAAGAAACAAATATCCTTTTTCATGTGATGTTCAACTAGATTAAATGAAAAAATAAAAAAAAAAAAAGAAAAAAAGATGAGCTTTGAATCATTGATGAGATAAAGCATATTCCACAAAGCAGTTTTCAACCCCAATGCCAAACAGACTTAAAACCTAAATCCTAAAAGTCTAAATGCATAAATTTATCTCTGAAATTTACGCGATTTATCTGGTGACACTCTCAAATTTGCGGGGAACCATCATGTTCTTATAATTTCACATTTCAGTAATAATTATGCCCCTCACTAAAATAAAATGTAAAAGTACAAGTCACGATTAAACTCTTACAAAGTTATTTTATTTAGACGAGAGGTATAGTTATTACTGAAATATAAAAGTATAAAGTCATGATAAGTCCCAGAAATTTAAGCGTATCACAAAGCAAATCGCATAAACTTCAAGGATAAATTTGTGCATGAGGCCAGATCCTAAATGTAGACTTGTAAATAGAACTTATCAAAGCATGGCAACATCAACCTCAATAGTATTCGGCTGATTTGAAATGCCTTACGGGAAGCATTGGTTTACCTTAGCCTTTCCGCAATCCTTTTGCAAACCGTAGGATAGTGTCAAATCAGAGGCATTGCAAGTTCAGTAACTTTTCAGCTCAACTCAAGATAGTAATCTGTCAGCATGCATCAAAGAAATATTAGGAAACACCATCTTGATATTTTATAACCAAAGTAGCTTCGTTTGCTTCAATATTTAACATCAAAGAAATATTAGGAGACACCATTTTATATTTAACTACAATGGTTTCATTCATTGTTTTGCTCTACAATCATAAGATTAGCCAAAAATTTTAATCTTCACACATTAAAGGGCGAAAATTCTATCAACTTCTGAGTTGGAGAAGTCCGAGTGCTGCCATGAGGTGGATCCACTCCTTCGTGCATGCTTGTCCTTCTTCCTCATTGGTCGAATCCTTTTGGATTTCACCACATAGTAAGTCATAGTGCCAAGAACACCAGCCATTATAACTCCCCCTACAACTGTAACCAAAATAGCAGCCCACTCATGTTTCCGGCCAACCACTATATAAGATGAGGCTATAAATGCAACTGACGTGCACACAGAAGCCAACCACATTAATTTGTTGATCACCTCCACTACGCGTCTCTCTGCTTTTGTCTCACCTCTAACAAGTGTTATTTGAACCACCACAACAGCCAATGAAGTAAAGAGAGCAATAGCATTAAAGATGAAGAAAATTTTGAAAGAAGCATGGCTCACCACCACTGCCATCCCACTATTTTGGGATATAACCAAACATACTTCGTATAATGATCAACAAATAGCAAATAATACTGAAACCCATCAATGGAAGAAACAGGGGCTGGTCCCCAAACATCCGAATAAATTAGTTGAAGAGCCTCAGTGCTGTGCATTGTAGACTCAGCAAAAGGTTGTTTGTGCATTTTATTGCACTTACAAGAGTCACAAAAATACTTATTATCAATAGCAAAAGGCAATTTAATGGATGAACTAAGCAACTGTAAAATTGGAGTGGCAGGGTGTCCAAGCCTCTTGTGCCAAACGGAGTGTGTAAGAGCCGTAGTGTTCGAAACTTCCGGTCGACACATGGAGGATGCATTTGAGGGCCACATATACACACCATCACTTGGCTTTCCTTCCACCAGAATTTTCCCCGTGCATAAATCCTTCACATTAAATAAAGATGGGTTAAAAGCAATCTCAACATTATTTTGGACACAGAATTGATAAACAGAGATTAAATTTTTATGAAGTCCAAGAACACACAGCACATTTGTCAAAAGTAAAGGTCGAGAAGAGGTTTTGAGAGATTCAACTACTGGATATAAAATGTATAGCTTTATGACATCAATTGCAGTTTACCATCAAATAGAGATGAACAAAGAAGACGAAGAAAAAATAATATTTATAACAGACAAGGGAACCTATTGTTATAGAGTCATGCCTTTTGAACTAAAAAATGCATATGTTCAAAGATTTAATAAGAGAACCAGTGGCAGTTTACGTTGATGACATGATTGTAAAAAATAAAAAAGCCGAGCAACAAACACGCGACTTGGAAAAAGCACTCAAGAATATGCTTACCGCTGCGCTATCTGGCTATTTTGGTAAAGGTGCGGCTTCAAAGCTCTGAGCCAAATTAAACTCTGCGTTATCTGGTAATGGCGCGGGTTGAAATTGCTGATGGTCATTGCTGTTAAGGAGAAAACTCACCTCGGGCCTATCGGCTTCTAAGTGCTGGTGGTAAACCACAGATGAATGGCTTGCATTACTGTCACGGAGCGAACCGAGAAAACGACTATTTGAACGAATCTGGGGTGAGAGCAACAAAAGCACAACGATAGCGCAAAGACAGCAGAGACGACTTCTTTCCGTCAGCATTTTAGATAACAAATGTATATTGCCCTGTTCATACAAGTTTCACATAATTATTGTTAGCAAGACAGATTAGGCATAAAATCAGGAGACAATTAGGCAGAAAATATATTCCATTAATTGTAATAATTGTATAGGTTCTTAACATGTATAGACTAGATAATATCCTATAATTGTATAGATTCTTAATATGTAAATAATTAAATGAATGATAAAGATAATAAATAATCAGAGCACTATATTTATTATGTATCAAATTATAGAATTTATCTAAATAAGCTTATTTATTATGTTATTAATTAAAACTGATCTAGGTTCTATCGAAATTTCGGCAGCACCATCCCTAAAAATTAGACTATCTACCTGCTCAAATATCACAATATTATATATATTTATCAATCAATGCACACAGCTCATCCGTCGGGCAATCAACAATTTAAGTCCCATCCTCCTTTCAGTACAAGCATGTCAACGTTTACCAAATAAATTTACAAATTATAATAACCTCCAACATGTTCCAATGATATTGTTAATTGTCCTCTAACTAATTATCAAATAAATGTACACTTTATAAATAAAACTTGCATCGATAAGTTAAATTCAACTATTCTCGTTTGATAGTTACTTAGCCTCTATTCATTATAAACTCCCTGTCGAGCCTTTACTTCATCATCCTTGCTTAAGGTATAAACCACATATATTTATACATTTGTTAAAATTCTAAACTAGCCGCTAAGAATCAATGCTAACCTAAATAAAAATTCAATATTTATATCTGCTAAGTAACTTGATTCACTCTTAAACATAGGCTTTATAAATTTCCTTTGTCTTGCCATAGAAATATAATTTCTACTTATGGCAAGGTCTACAATCAAACCATTCATCAATATATTAACTTATATACAATGGCTCTAGCTTCACCTTCGCTGCTGCTTATAAGAACAACAACAGGTCATACTTTACCCAATTTTACATATTATATTAGCAACTCATATCATCCAATTAACAATATCATATATAAAACAAAATACACTAATAATCCTTAATTAACAAATACATATTACTTAATAATATTAACCCTTATTAGTATTAACTTCATAGAAAATTCATCCATATAACTTATTTTGAATACTAACCAAATTTAATTACTTTGCTAACTAGCTAATTAAACCTTTCTAAGATCGTATAGTTCTTGTTTATAGACTTCCTTGATTTTTCAGCCTGAAGCCTAATTTCTAAATATACGTCAATCCACAGATCATTATCAATTGATGTCAGATAGTAAAACTAATTATATATTCATACTCTACACCGTTTACCCGCGCTTGGTTGAATTTCTTCACTTTGACATTCAGAGCACTGGGCAGAAATCACATTGCAACAAATGCAATGTTCTGCCTCTTGGGAACCCCGGTCACCGGAGCCACCGCTGTCGCCACCGTCTACGGTGGCCGGTGGTACCATGGTTCCTGAATCTTGCAACTCTTACGCCAAAACATAGCAAATTTCATATAGAACTCAGTTCTATAGCCAACTACTACAAATTATGTCAATATCGAACGAAATCCCAATTTTTATTCTCAAATCCCTAAGTCACATTTTGATCAATTCCTTCAATAAATCGCCTAATCTATACAAAATAATTTCTAAAGGAGAGAAGTGGGAGGACAATCAGCTTACCTCGTCGGAGTCGCTCGGAGGGAAGGACGGAGACGCGACTATCTCGATCGGGCTGAAGTCCCAGCTTCGCTGTGACTTTTGCGCTCACCAGAAACGAAAACGGAGAGAAGGGAAAGGAAGGCCTGCGACGGCGAGGAGGCGCGGCGCGGGTCTCTGGTCGTCGGAAAAACGAGAGGAGGAGAGGGGAGGGTGAGGTCGACGCTGCTGGAAGAAGAAGAAAAGAAAAAAAAAAGAGAAAGAAAAGAAAAGAAAGGAGAATTCTAAAGCTTCTAGACCCATTCCGGTTCGATTCGAATCGGTTTGGTCTAATTCTATGATTTGGCTCAATTTGCTTGGTTTTTGAGTTTTTCGCTTGGTTTTCAAAAAATCGAATTGGTTTACGGGTCCAATTTAGCAATAATAAAATACTAGCTGGTATAATCTCATTGGTTGAAATAAAAAATTTAGTTTTTAAATGAAAATTCTACGAAATTAAATTTTCGGGTCGTTTCTTATATTCACTAAGAATTTACAGTAATAAATATGTACACTTGGTTTGTTTTGGGTTAATATCCAGTTTAGATTTTCATTTGCTTGAATTTAATTTTAAAATTTTAAATTAAACTCGCATTGGTAAAACTTAATTTATATGTTATGCATCTGTAGAGTTTTTAACAGACAACTTAAAAGTTTTCTTTTACAAGCATTAATAATTATGAATAAGCCTCCCATGCTAACTCTCGCCTACAAATAAATTTCAGACATAAATTTTGTTTATAAATAAAAAAACTTAGATCCAATTGTCGTAAATTAAATTTATATAAGGTAAATAAATATCCTTATTAATATCGAATATTAAACATACAATTATTAAATATTTTATAATCTTTTGGATTCCTCTATTATAAGAATAACCCTATATAAGAATGAGTTCATCAATTGTTAGATTTAAAATTAAAAAATAACCCCTTACAAATATATTAATAAGTACAATTATTCCAAATAATACTGAATCAATCTAATTTTAAGTTAGAAAGTTTCATACACTAATTTTGCAAAATCAAAGTGTTCAATAAAATTTATAATTCTTTAATAAATGTAATTTTATAAATTAAAATATTTAGTGGTTTAAAAAAATTTGAAAATACTATAAAATTTGCAAATCAAAATAAAGTCTTTTTTGCAAAAAAATACAGCAATTTAAGCAGAATGAATCTGGTATAATAGATAGCCAACGGGCCTTATTTTATTGCTTGAATCAAATAATTTAATTAAGGTGATGATGAAATAGTGCACCATACCAAATTATGGCTATTTTAAATTTTAGATAATTGAGCTGGTTCAAGAATATGTTCTACTTTTCAATTATTTTAGTAGGCACAGCCGTCCAGTTGACCTATTTGACATATGAATAATACTATCTGTGTCTAGATCAAGTGCATTTGGGACACTAGTCATAACATTAGGCATATCCAAAAGAAGAGAGCCAAAAACTTGTCACGTGAAGAAAATCTTTTTTCCAGAAACAAATATCCTTTTTCATGTGATGTTCAACTAGATTAAATGGAGAAATGAAAAAAGAAAAAGATGAGCTTTGAATCATTGATGAGATAAAGCATATTCCACAAAGCAGTTTTCAACCTCAATGCCAAACAGACTTAAAACCTAAATCCTAAAAGTCCAAATGCATAAATTTATCTCTGAAGTTTATGCGTTTATGCGATTTGTCTTGTGGCACTCTCAAATTTGCTAAGACCTATCATGTTCTTACAATTTCACATTTCAGTAATAACTATGCCCTCACCAAAATAAAATGTAAAAGTACAGAGTCACGATAAAACTCTTACAAAGTTATTTCATTTAGACGTGGGGTATAGTTATTACTGAAATATGAAAGTGTAGAGTCATGATAAGTTCTGGAAACTTAAACGTGTCATAAGGCAAATCGCATAAACTTCTAAGGATAAATTTGTGCATGAGGTCAGATCCTAAATGTAGACTTGTAAATAGAAATTATCAAAGCACGGCAACATCAACCTCAATAGTATTTGAATGATTTGAAATGCCTTACGGGAAGGATTGGTTTACCTGAGCCTTTCTGCAATCCTTTTGCAAACCGTAGGATAGTGTCAAATCAGAGGCATTGCAAGTTCAGTAACTTTTCAGCTCAACTTAAGAGAGTAATCTGTCAGCATGCGTCAAAGAAATATTAGGAAACACCATCTTTATATTTTATAACCAAAGTAGCTTTGTTTGCTTCAATATTTAACATCAAAGAAATATTAGGAGACACCATTTTTATATTTAACTACAACAGTTTCATTCATTGTTTTGCTCTACAATCATAAGATTAGCCAAAAGTTTTAATCTTCACACATTAAAGGGCGAAAATTCTATCAACTTCTGAGTTGGAGAAGTCCGAGTGCTGCCATGAGGTGGATCCACTCCTTCGTGCATGCTTGTCCTTCTTCCTCATTGATCGAATCCTTTTGGATTTCACCACATAGTAAGTCATCGTGCCAAGAACACCAGCCATTATAACTCCCCCTACAACTGTAACCAAAACAGCAGCCCACTCATGTTTCCGGCCAACCACTATATAAGATGAGGCTATAAATGCAACTGACGTGCACACAGAAGCCAACCACATTAATTTGTTGATCACCACCACTACGCGTCTCTCTGCTTTTGTCTCACCTCTAACAAGTGTTATTTGAACCACCACAACAGCCAATGAAGTAAAGAGAGCAATAGCATTAAAGATGAAGAAAATTTTGAAAGAAGCATGGCTCACCACCACTGCCATCCCACTATTTTTATCCCCACCAGGTACAGTGAAGATAGCTGCAAAAGCAACTGTAGCAAAAAGTACAGCCACCACTGTCACTGAGTTGGTAGCATTGTTGATACCTTCACGGTGTAGTTTTCTCAGCTCTTTAGAAATGTTATGAACATTCTTGTTGGTCTTCCTGGTTTGTTCAAGCTGGGTGTGAACATCTTTCTTAATTTGAGTTACAGTTTTCCTTAACTCATCTCTTGGTTGGTTGAGTTCATTAGCTCTAACAGCACCGTAGCGACAAAGGCATTCTTTAATCTCAGATGATTCTTCTGACAGGGTAAGCTCTTCAGCAATGTCAAGGGCTGTCTTATGGTCCCTTGTCAGTGCATTGACGTTGGTATCGGGAAGTAATAACAACTCATTAACTATCTGTAATGAGAAAAGAAATTCAAATATAAGATGTGAGTAAACTATAAAAAAATGCCAGAAAGCACGGGCGTGTGCATAGGAAAAAGAGACCTTGACAATTTCAAGGATAGAACTTACAATGAACATCAGACTGCAACAAAGGCAGATATTACTTCTAGTTCTAAGAGAAGGAAAATGATAACGTCATACCTCCACCCGCTTCTTCCTAGTTGCCACATGTAATGCTGTGTTACCAAATTTGTCTGGAAGCATCACGATAGCAGCATCTGCATCGAGAAGCAATTTTACCACCTCACAGCTTTGCCCTTTTACAGCCATATGCAATGCAGTCTGCCCCTTCTTGTCAGTCCTCCGTGCCAATTGTGGATCCTTGCTAAGCAATGCTTTTACAACATCTACATGACCCTGTCGGGCAGCTAAATGCAATGCATTTTTCCCGTTGGATCTAGAAATCTCCAACAAGCTACCATCCTTCGACAGCAATTCAATTACTACTGCAGTATGTCCTCTTGTGGCTGCAGATACAAGAGGGGTTGCATGTGATGGCCCGTATGTATGGCTTAGGCTTGGGTCATGATCTAATAACACTTGGACAATGGCTGCAATAAAAGAATTGATATGAGTGCTTTCCTAGGTTGTATTGAAAACTGTTTATAATAAGAACACAACTCCTACAGCTGGTAACATTAAATCTAGCATTCATCCTGGCAATTAAATTTATAATGCAACATATACTGTGACCAAACTGGTCCTAGTTGCTCATTGAGAGAGAATGAAAGATGGAAAGAGATCTCAAAGTGGAAGTCCTGATAATTGCATAAGGAACATCAGAAAAAACCAAAAACTTGAACCCCCAATAGTGCAAGTATAGTCATGTGGTTGGAAGGCCACTTCTGTGCATTCATTATCTTTCAGAATGAAACTCCTGTTCTCCATGTGACTTAAAACTGAACCAAAGCCATCATTTGCAACAATAACTCATAACTCATGTGGTAGCATTAAATATTTAACCTAGGCAATACTACCTGAAAAATTATTTGAACACATTCAATTTGTAGTTTCTCACAACAACAGCAAGAAAGCTTTCTCAATTATTATTTTTTTCATATTAACTCCTCCCTTTCTCGGGGAACGGAAAGCTAGCTTACCTTATTTCTACTAATTATAAACAGTGGTGATGTTGTTATTTCAACTTCTAGGCCCAGAGAGATCCAGTGTCTAATATCAATAGTACTGCGATCATATAGGATAGAACATCAAATCAACTATCTTATACTACATTATTAAGCATCATCTCATGGCAAACAAAAAAAAAATAATGAAAGAAAGAAAGGAACAAAACATTGGCACAATGATTTTCGTGGTCCAATGTGTCTAAGAGTTGCTAAACAACATTGATTGGACAAAGTTCAGACTCGTTCTTGTAAGATATAACACTAATTAGATTCTTCTCATTGATTCACCAAAATATCTAAGCGATCAAGCTAGGTTTATCAACACCTCACATAGCATCTTGCAAAATTTATCGTGCAAAAATTAATTTAACCATAAGATGCTTTAGTTCACATATCCCTCCAAAATCAATTTGTCCGTTCGAAAAATTAACAATAAATAAAGATCAAAAACTTCAATAAAGAATATTAAAAACTCGAGAAGATTACCATGGTGTCCTTGCATAGCAGCAATATGCAAAGGATCGAAGCCTGATCTATTCTTCCTCGTAATGCACTCTTTACTGGAATACTTTAACAATTCCTTTACAACCTCAAGGTGTCCTTTATCTGCAGCAGTAAACAAAGCTGTCTCTCCCAACTCATTCACCTCATTCACCACTGATGCCCGGATCTCTGCAACCTCTGCATCAAAATCTTCCCCACTCAATGTCCCGACCAACTGTGAATCAATATCATTAAGAATCTGCTTCAAAGCAGCCAGGTCACCATGCTGAGCTGCCAAATGAAGCTCAGTGTCATTATGGCGCCCAGTCACTTGTTTTACATACTTCTTTTTCCCTGCTTGATCAATCCTTTTTCCAGAGTTGGATAAAACTAGGGCTGGAGCTGATGATGTTGAGGATGGTGATGGCGTTGGAGAAGGTTCTGCAAGAGGGTTTTGGCTTTGTTGCGGAGTCATCAATCCCTTCTCTATGTCCCTCTCTCCCTCTGCACAATCCATTAATCAACAATTATTCAATTACAGAATTGATATAACTAAAGAATGCATTTTACCCTTTTTGTTTTAAGGGAAAAGAAAACAGAAGAAAATAAAATTTTCAGGTTTAGAACTTCCTTTATCTACTCTTAAATTTCTCACAGAATTTCCATAAGATTCTCACTGAATTAGATTCATATTAACATACTGAGCAAATAGGCCCATCTTCTCCAGTACCACTTTTCCTTGAAGCCAAACAGATATAGGACTCGAGTAAAAACAAAAAAGTACTAAAATTCGTTTATCAATAAAAGTATAATTTTATAATCCATCTGTTTGTTTGAAGGGAAAATATTCCAGAAAGCATTTTATAATCCATCCGTTTGTTTGAAGGGAAAATATTCCAGAAAGCAGCAGAAGTGAAGTTCTTAGTTAGAATCGAAGTGATAGTAGTTATAGATACTCTCTAGATTCACCAACCAAAATGAAAACAAACTAAAGCATAATCATCCAAAAACAGAACTCTTCAAACCCAATACATAAAAGAAACCAATTATCAGAAGAATCGATTTTGATCTCGAAATCCAGTACCTTCTTCAATCGGGGATGCCATGATTTCTTGATTTTGTTGGCTTTGAAAGAAACGAACTGAACCTAAGAAGTCATCAAATGGAAGAAAGAGAGAGGGGACTCGCGATAGGGTACGAAAAAGAGAAGAAAGACGACAAAAAAGTGGAGAGTAGAAGGTGCAGCGAAGGTACGTGGATTGGAGCGAGAAAGAGAGAATAGTTGCTTGATTTTTTTTTTTATTTTTTATTTTCCTTCTTTTCCACAATTATTCCTTTCCAAGTCTGTCTCTTTCCTGGTTGCTTTGCTTCAATTCCAACACGGTAATGCGAGTTTGGCGTGGACACCGATTCGTTTCGAATCAAAATCAAAACCGTATTATAGATGAATTAAAACTGATCCAAAAATATCAGTTCAAAACTTTTAAATAAGAACCAGTAATTCAAATACGGATTAAGATTCACGTGAAAATATCTAAATTTAAATCGGCCCAGAACCGAGGATTAACTGTGATTGCAGTCCAATTTAAACAAAAAAGTTTTTATTTTTATTTTTAAAATTTGTAATCATTTAGCTTTAAAAGAGTTTAAATTATCTTTTAGTGCATAATACAGTTTATTAAAAAAGTTAAAAATTTAAAAAAGTAAAATAGTAAAAAAAGTGAAATATTTAGTTTAAAAAATTATTCGATACAAACGAGAGTTTAACATTTTTTTAATTTTTTTATTCTGTTAACGTTTAGAAAAAAAAATAATTTATTTGATTATTTTATAAAATTAGTTAATTTTATTTTTTATATACTTATGAGCATTCTAAAAGTTATTTAAAATAAAATTTATCAATTTTTTAAAAATTTATATTAATTTTTTCGAAACAATTACGTAGTCTTAAAATCAAATTTTTATTTAAAAAAAATAATATACATATTATCGGAAACTGTAATCAGAACCGTCGATTCATCGAAAACAACTGGAATCGAAATTGAAACTTCAAAACTAACGGTTTAAGGATCGATTCAAATTTAACATATTAAAAATTTTGAACCGCCAATTTCATAAATTGGAACTTACTGTTCAATGAATCAATCATGCCTAATATTAGTTGCTCACATGTATTTAGGGCATGTTTGGATAGTGCCATTAAAAGTTTTTAATTTAATTAGTTAGTATATTAATTTCCTTTTTTTAATTAAATATAAACCTTTTCTACTAATAAGTTTTGAATTTAAAATGAAAAATAAAAAAAATTATATAAAAGTACTGTGCGAAGGACCATAGAAATAGAAACATATATGACTAAATTTAATAGTGGCAAATTATCTTTTATATTGATTTCTTAAAAAATAAAATAAAAATATTATTTTGAAAAGAAATTAATTTAATTGGTTGTAGTTTCCAATTCATTTAAATAGAATATAATTAAATTTGCACATGTATTAAAAAATAAAAAATTTTTTATTTAACAAAAAAATTTTTAATTTTTTAATTTACCCCTAATATTGCATTAATTACTTGTTTGTTTTAAAGTCTAATATTTGATGTTCTCTTCATTCCAAAAACTTATTTAATGACATATACCCAAAATTCAAAATCTGAGCACCATTTTTCTCTATTTGCACATTATTAGGAGTGTCAGGTACTTACTGGCATTAGATCACAATGATGGTTGTTAGATCACAATGATCCGGATCATTTCCAATAATTCAGATTTTAGTAATGTTAAATTACTAAACTACCCTTAGTTGAATTATTGTGGTCGTGCGGGTGAAAATAAGAAAATTAAAAATAAATAATTAAAATATTAAGAGAATAATAAATGATGTTGTGGGGAAAGTAAATAACCTAAGTCTAAATATGCGTGTAAAATAGTTAAGTCTCTTGTGCTAAGTTGAGGATACAATTAATAAAAAAAAGAAAAAGAAATATTGCTCTACACAAATTAGCCATCATTTCTATCATGAGAGTAATAAATTGATTCATATATTTACAAATAAACACATATATTTTCAATTTTAATCACATGTGATGAGAATTAGGGTTCGTTTATTTCCGAAAAATAACTTACTGAAAAATAATTTTTCTAAAAAATATTTTATAGGAAAACGCATTATTTTAGACGTTTGGCTTTACATAAAACATTATTGGAAAATATTTTTCAACATTTGATATTCATTAAAAATTTTAATTTTTCATCATATAAATAATGCATTTACACCTATTATATTATTCATAAGCAATCTATATTAAAGATAAATTTAATAATTAGATTTTCTATTTAAAATGTATTCTCATAGTATAAATACTATAATGATGATTAATTTAGTCTAATAATGTGATTTAATTATTTTAATTAAATTATTTAATAATATTGTATATATCATGTTAAGATAATTTAACAATATATAAGTACTATAATTACTTTAAAATATATTGCTAAAATATATATTTTAAATGGTATAAGCTTTAACGTATTTTAAAAAATATATTATTAAAATAATTTAATGATAATTTTAAAATAATCATGTTGCAAAAAGTATCATGTAAAATATATTTTAAATAGTATGGGCCTATCAATAAATTATTTGAACATTTATTTCAAAGAAAAAGCCACGTAGCACATTTTTAATACTTTCAAAGAGACTGCGGGCCATAATAGCACCTCTTCAACAGGTGCAGTGTTTCTTGGTGGATCAAAAAGACTCATTTTGAATTATAAAAGAAGTTAGGAAAATGTTTTTTCATGTAAACAAAAGTAAGTCATTTTTCTTAATTACTAATTTTTTTTCCATTGACCAACAACTTATTTTTCTTGACTTATTTTCTCTTAAAGTTCCAAGCAATGAAAATTATGAAAAATATTTTTCTGCAAGTTATTTTATAAAAAATAAAAGTAGCCTTAATTAAACACCATGTGCCCTAATTGGAGCTCATTCAATTGATAACTAAATAGAATCTCATACCTTAGTTCATTGTAAATTTCTTCATATATTCACCAATAATTATATATAATTTTAATTTAATCACCTATCATTTTACACATGGACACTCTAATTTAGAGACATTGAAGGCAAAATCCCGCATGAGATAACTTGAAATTCAATAGTAATTTGAAATCAGTTAGTTTATTCTAGTTAAGTTGCATTGAATTGAAAATCCTAATTGAGATAAATTGAAATTACATTAGTCGTAATTACAATATAATCTCATTTTAATTGCACCCTAAATTATATCAAGGTATAATGGAAATGAAATTCATAACCTAATTAATAATCAATTAATGAAATTCCAATTTGAAGTAGATTCAATGATGATTCTTTATTATGTTCTTAGACATTAAAATGTTGGATAAGAGCACTTAGCTCAATTGGTAGTGAAGCATGCCACATGACTTGGTAACTAAGGTTTGACTCCTCTATGTGTTAATTTTTTTTTTTTTTTTTTTTTTCATTTCTGTTATCATTCCTTTTCTTCCAATTTCACGCGATATTTTTTATCATCTCGAATTCAATCTTATATGTGTCCCTTTGCTTCTCCTAAAATTCTCTTTTCTTTTGATTCCTCAAATTCATTTTGCTTCTTAAAATTAGATGTTATTTTATTATGTCTCAGGGCTTTTTGCAAGTTATCCTACAAAGGAGATGGACTTTAATTGGATAGGAAAGCCTACAGACAAAATATTTAATGTTGTCCCTTAGTCTATATCTATATTTATATTATCTATATATTATTATATATATTATATATAAAAGTAGAAATGAGAGCGAATAATAGGATTTTTGATATTACCCTTAATGAAATTTAGAATATCCTTAAATATCATTAACCGTAGTCAATTCGAAATTATATTTTATACCAACGAGTATTTAGACGAATGATTCGATATTTTTCTCCCTTAAATGAGGTTGAAGGTTCAATCCTCATTGATGAAGCAAATACTCGATATGAGCACTTTTATTCTTTCTTGGACTGACCTTGTGTGAGTATGATTTAGTTCTAGTCTAGTGGGCTCTGATACCTGTGGTTAAGACAAAAGAAAAAGAAAAATTACATTTAATTATTTGATTGAATATATCTAAAGATTTGTTAAATAAATAATAAAAAAAGAAAAAAGTCTCTTCTTTTCTATATAATTGTAGAGAAAATTGTTGGTTTATTTGGCTGTGATAATACGTTTCTTTTATGTAACATTTTTTATTAATTAATTAACTTATTTGTTTCTTTATTTTAAATTTATAACTTAGAAAAATAGAGAAACAAAATTAGATCCTACCATTATTTGCTTTGTAATTTTCATTTATTGACTTGACTATAATCCTTTTTATTTTATATTTTTTTTGTCTATCAACATTAAATTTCATTAAATTACACATTTTCAATTAAAGAATGGGTTGACATTCGAAATTCAAATTGATAATTTTTTAATATAATTTATTTCTTATTATATGTTGAGTTCCGAAAAGAGTTCTATTCTTAATAATAATTTTTTATTTTCTTTTTCGTTACTGAATTAATTTGTAACTACTATCACTTTAATTTAGTAAAAGATTTATATATCCCTTACAATAAATAGATGGTCTCTTGCTGATTAAATATTTTTAATTTTCTTAATATTTTTTTCTATTATATTCTAAATCTATTTGACTTGAAAGAAAATAATATTTATAAAGGGTTAAACTACTATAAAGAATAATAATTTTCTGTATTAATACAGAATATTCTTACACTATTAAATTTTTTGTTATTACACCTAAACCATTAGATTTAAAACTACTCAAATCACATACCACCTTAAAACAAGTTATGTGTTCGATTGAAAATAAATAATATTTCTTTTTTTATACTGTGCAAATTTAAGAAAACATCTTTTTAAAATACTTAAAAATATGAGGCTGTGTGCAAATGAAGTATTATTTAATTACAGTTAATATAATACTTTATTGTATAATTAAGCTAAATTATTAATTAACTTTTATTTATTTTAAGTATTAAATTATATCTTTTTTAGAAGAATTAAATTAATTAAATTACATCTCTTTAAAAAGTATTAAATTATTTAACTAAATCCACTTAAATGGTTTCTTATCAAATTTCAATTATAGGTAATACTGTAGAATTTTTTTTTTATAGTAAATTCATTTTTAAAAATTTTTGTGATTAAAAGATTACTTAATATTTGTTTTTTTAAAAAATATTTAATTATTTTAGAATATAAAATTATACAAATTCAAATATATATAGTAAGTTGTCACTACATTTTAAAATAAATTTAATTTGAAACTCAAAATATAGTTTTAATTGGTGAAATAACTTTATATAATGAATCTTATAAATCATATTTCATGTTTTTACCTGTGAAACCTTTCAAAAATATCACAAAAATAATAATTTTTAATTTAGAAAACAAGAGTATTACAACAAAGAAAAAATTATTAAAGAGAGAAAGAAAAATGGCTAAATGAGAAAAGAATATACAATGCTTAATATAACTTATTAAACTTGATTTACATGTACATGTGCCATTACTAGAAAACATGCTATTGGTTTACATAAACATGTGTCATTAATTAATGGATATGTTTTTTTTTTTTAGAAAGCGAATATAGTTAAAATTATTAAAATAAAATAAAAATAATTTATAGAGAGAAATAAAATATTTCTATCAATTTAAAAAGAAAATTTAAAATTTAACCCAAAAGAAATTGAAAAATGTATATTTAAAAATAATGGCACATAATTTTTTTTCTAAATATGTGATTTAAAAAGAAACTTTTTCTACTAAAAGTAAAAGGAAGAAATTTGCAAAAAATAAAAGAAAATTATAACTAACCTATCATGTTTATCAGCTACAGTAGATTAGTATGATAAATGATACAAAAAGCAGTTTCTCTATCTATACAGAATTTTTGAATTCTATATCGTAGTAAAAGCCTTTATAAAATTAGAAAAAAAATACAACTATATATTCTATTTAGAACTATATATTATATTTTGAATCACTTTTTGGGGTTTCAGGAATTTATATGTGTGTACATATATTCCTTTCTCTAATGCACTCGGTAAATAATAGTATCACTCTAATCAAAGTAATTAGCATTATCGATTTAGATCATTTGCTTATTTCTTTTCTTTAACTACCGGTAAAAAATAATTTATTATTATTTTTTATTATAGTTGTTTATGGATATTAATTTAGGATTGAGGGCATGAGGTTGAAAATTGAGTGATAACTTGATTTTCTTTTTAGACACTTATTAAGGTTTTAACAATATGCATTTACACATTAGGGACTGAAGGATTAAGTCTAGGGATTGAGTTGAGTTTTATTTTGAAACAACTTCATTATAAAAAAAATAGAATTAAATACATAAAAGGTAAAGTAGTGATAAAATTTGACACAAATTAAGCAATTGCATTTATTTTAATCTAAACAAAAATTTATATTTTAATATAAATAAAAAAATTAAATAAGTACAAATATATAACAAATATAGTTAACGTGCAAGACACGTTATAAAAAAGACTAGTATATTTAAAAAGAAAAATTTTGATATCCCTTCTTGGAAATGTAAACAAATATTTATCACTAGATAATGGGATGTTGATAGGAAAGAGAATGAATTCTCTTTTCATAAATCCTATTTTCCAAGGGTAAAAAGGACAATTCAAGTCCAGTTAGTGGAAATGATCTCGATGATTATGATGCATTTAATATCACTCTTTCCATAATGCATTTTGTAATCAGCCTTTTAAAACAGTATCCATAAAATAAAATTTCGTGCAATTTTAATCTTCACGCAGAGAGAAAGGGATAATAGCTTTGGTTGTTAATCTAACGCACTTATAATGCATTAGGTGTATTTTTTTTTTTCTTTTTGCCACTTTTTTTTGTTATTTTCACGTACTTAATGTATGAAAAAAAAGTCGAAAATGGCAAACTATCGTTGTTTTGAAAATCGGACCGAACTAGTCAGTTTAATCAAAAACCGATCTATGTCCAATTCATGTTGAATTATAAAATCGACAGCTTCAAAACAGATATAAGCCGATGAAAACCAAATGAAATCGGATACAAACCGATGAATTGCACCGATAATTAGCATGTTTTGATTGAAATTCAGAGTTTTTCTCAAAATATGAACTTTGAAATTTGAGTCTTTTAACAATTGGCCTGATTTTTTAGTTTTTGAGTCTCTTCATTTTTAAGCCCAAAGTCTTAATTTAATTCATTCGTGTATCTTCTAAGCTTAATTTTATTATATTCTTCTTAGTTATATTATTTCAGTAAATAAATTTATTAAATTATTACTTAGTTATATATTGAAAGTCATATTTATCAATGAGTTTCAACAAATTAACATGGTAGTATTAGAAGTATCTCTTAATTTAATTGTCAAGTAAAAAAAAAAAATATTACATTGTAATAGTATAAATTTAAAATAATAATAATTATTATTATAAATAAAGACTATGTACATGTGACACTAAAATCAATTTTTTCTCTTAATCAATAAATACCTCCTTTAGTAATTGAAAAATAAAAGCAAATACTAATATAATTTTAAAATAGGGTAAATTATTATTTAATCCCTCAGGTTTTACATAATTAACCAACTAGTCACATGTTTTGAGAAAATATCTAGCTAGTCCCTCAGGTTTAACTCCGTCTAATTAAAAGGTCCTTCCGTCAAAAAAGTTGGTTTTTTTCCGTTAATTATAGAGTAAAAGACTGAAATACCCCTCCCCAGCTGACGTGGAACATAAGGGAAAATTATTATCTAGTCCCTCAGGTTTTACATAATTATCTAACTAATCCAAAGTTTTGCGCAAATATCTAACTAGTCCCTCAGGTTTAACTCCGTCTAATTGAAAGGTCCTTCCATTAGAAAAGTTAATTTTTTTTCGTTAATTGAAGACTAAAAGACTAAAACACCTCTTCCTAACTGACGTGGACCAGTATGAAGCGATAAGAGATGGGATTGTATAAACTAAAAGACTAAATAATTTACCCTTTTTCTTTTTACCCCAAATTATCATCATAGTTTCTTTTTTAGAAAAAAAAGTAATAAACATAATTTTCTATTTTATTCATATTTAATATGCAAATTTTATCAAAAAACATTACTATTATCATTGATAAAATCTTAAAAAAAAAAAACAAAATATTCCATCTATTCATAAATACTTTTAATGTTTTTATGGTAATTAAGTAAGTAAATTTATTCTTATAAATTATAACAAAATATTAATTAATTTTATTACGTAACCTTAAGTAAGAGAGGAGGTAAGAGAGGAGATGTTATATGATTTTGGAAAATTATAAAAATAATTATTAAATTTAATATAAATAAAGATAAAATTGAAAAAAAATTAATTACTCATTAATATTCTAAATATATATATATATATGGAGAAAACACCGGCTCTAAAATAATAGTTATTTATAGATAAAAAAAAGTAATTATCTATAGATAAAAAAAGTAATTGTCTCCATCGACTTTATATGAAACTTTTCAATTTTCATTTTTAAATTTAGCGAAGCTAATTTTCCTACTCGTGTAATTAAGCTTAGTCTATATAATTCTACATGTGCATAAAATTATAGGGAAAATTATTATTTAGTCTTTTAGTTTATACAATTCCCTCCCTTATCGCTTCATACTGATCCACGTCAGCTAGGGAGAGGTGTTTTAGTCTTTTAGTCTTCAATTAACGGAAAAAAACTAATTTTTCGGACGGAATGACCTTTCAATTAGACGGAGTTAAACCTGAGGGACTAGTTAGATATTTGAGCAAAACTTGAGATTAGTTAGATAATTATGTAAAACCTGAGGGACTAGATAATAATTTTCCCTTATGGTCCACGTCAGCTGGGGAGGGGTATTTTAGTCTTTTACTCTATAATTAACGGAAAAAAATCAACTTTTCGGACGGAAGGACCTTTTAATTAGACGGAGTTAAACCTGAGGGACTAGTTAGATATTTTCTCAAAACCTGTGATTAGTTGGTTAATTATGTAAAATCTGAGGGACTAAATAATAATTTACCCTTTAAAATATGATAAGTGTTCAACAATAATTTAACACACGAAGTATTATAAGTCAAAAATATTTTTCATATATTTGTTTTTAGAAAAAGCTTAAGTATATCATTATACAATCTGCTAATAGATCCAGGTTCAAATTATCTCTTTCCCGATACTAAAATAAAAAAATAAAAAAATTTTGAGCAAAAAAATAAAGTCAAATTATCACTTGCTAGTAAATAATATTACTAAGCATAATAAGATAAATATTTTAAATACTCACTATAATTTAATTTTACATATATCCTACAAATTTTAATTGTTAATTATTATTAATAAAACAATGATCATTAAGCATATCCAACGGTCAGATTATTTATATCATGGTTGTTAAACTCGCAATCTAACTCATAACATTTTACGAAACAGTTTGGGAGTTTGGCAAGTCGGGCTTATTGCTAAGATTGGCATTACTACTGTTTCGGATGCTGACTTATGGGCCTTGTTATTAGATATTCAGTTTGCTATTAACCGTTCTTTTATTCATTTTCACTGTGTAAAATAATTTATACGAAAATATTTTTTTTTTACAATTTTCTATCATTTGAGTGTTTAGAAAAAAAGTTAATGAAAAATATTTTTTGTCAAATAAAAATTAATAAGTCAATTTTTAAGGAAAATGACTTTTTATTTTTAAGAGAGGAAAACATTTTTAGGCCATTAACAAACTTATTATAACCTTATAAATGCATGTTTTTTAATTTATTAATTATCGGTAGCCACTACCATTAGTCATTATTTTACACCAACCACCATTACCGATCACTGTCGACTTTCATAATTTATCATTTTTTATATAGTTTGTCATATTTAACAATAAAAATTTTAAATTATAAAATTCCTATTAATATAAATATTTTCTATAGTTTTATGAGTTAAAGATTTTAATTTTTTTGAGCTAATTGCAATCAAATAATAGAAAATAAGTTATTTAAAAAATATTTTTTAAGGAAAATATTTTTATTGAAAAATATTTTTTAAAGGTAAATTCTTTTTCGAAAACAAATGGAGTCATGTGCCGTGTGACAGTTTGACCATATAATGAAGCCAGCTGATATAAGTGAACATCTAAGCATGATTGAATGAATTATTAAATGGTGTTGGAGGAAGAACTGATATCATGCTTATTTTCACTAATCATCTCTCAACTATACTTGGTCTTGCTTAGAGTAATAATAAAGTTTTTTAACCAGTTTTACAGTTACTTTCCGGTGGAAATTTGATATGACTTTAATGATGTGTCAACTAATTCATATTAGAGAAAAAGCCACGTCAGATTTTAATTTATGCATACATCTTTGACTCTTTCTCTCCTCATTGAAGAACCCAGATAGCCAAAAAAAAAAAAAAAAAAAAAAAAAATGAAAAGAAAGCAAAAATAGGTAAAAGTCCTCCTGCACTCACACATTCCAGTCAAACTTTATCTCTCACAACATAACAAGAAATAGAACAAAAACAAAGAAGAAGCAAGAAACCTGTTGGGTGTTTCCTTTGACGCTACCTCCTTTATCAAACTCGCTAGTCAACCATTTATCAAATTCAAAATAAAAAAATAAAAATAAGTAAAAAAAAAAAAATCGATTTCACTAAAAGAGGACCCAACTCTGCGCTCCCTCTTTTCAATCTTTACGCATGTACTATTTGGTTCAAATGGAGCTCTCAATTCCCATCTCCTACTCCATCTTCCTCTCGATTTACAAATTTTGCCAGCGATTCTAATTTCCTATTCTCATTATCAATGGCCAAAAAGAAAAAAAAAGGCCAAAACACCAAATGCGAAATCACTATTCCAATAGCGAATAATAGAAGTTTCTATTGTTCCATCATAAAATGAATTGGGGCTTGGAAATGGATGGTTGATAGATTAAAACGGTGACACTTTGTATATAGGTAGCTTGAATTTGGATCTGAAAATAGATGCTTTCTTTTCTTTTCCCACATCTACAGTATCTCACAAGATAGGAGGCACTTTTATAGTATTTAGGGATTCAACGGATGAAAGAAGAAGAAATGGTTTAATAGGGTAGGAGAGAGAGAGAGTTAGACATAAAGTAAAATCTGATGTGGCCTTTCATTAATATGAATTAGCTGACACATTAAAGCTACGTCAGATTTCCGCTTAGAAGTAACTGGAGAACTGGTTAAAAAACTTTACTGTTATTGCAATTGACGTTGATGCATAGGGACATTTAAGCAAGACCCTCTGTAGTTGAAAGATGACCGGTGAAAATAAGCCCTGATATCATATGTTTCTTCGGAGCTCGGATAATCAAACCCCTTTATTGCGAATCAAAACTTTTTGGTAATAAATGTATTTATTTTTTTTTTATAGTAGCTCACTACCTATTATAAGATAACAAAAAAAAAAAAAAATCATTTACATTTGTTTTGAATATTATTAAACTAGTAAAATACCCGTGCTATGCACGGTTAAAAAAAAGAAAGTAAAAAATTGAAAAAATATATATATAGTTTATAAATTCTTAAATGAAATTTCTTTTATTATGCTAATAATAAACATTATTATAAGATATATCAATAGTAAAACAAAATATAGCCGTGATTTTTAATTATTAGAGCATAAATTAGTAAATAAACATATGTTCAGGAGTATGGATTAAAAATGTTGAAATTTATAAAGATAAATAAAAAAAGAAGTAAAATGAAAGGTGGTAAAATTCATTAATTTGATATATTTTAGAATTAATATAAAAAAATAATTAACTCGTTATAAAATCCATGAATAAATAATTTATTTTATAACTACAAATTGTATAAATCATCAATTCATCATGTTATCAATTCTCTAAAATTATAATTAATCAATTATATTTAACATAATTTAATTTAATAAAAAATAATTTATAATTTATAATATAAATAATAACTGTCTATATCATTAAATTCATAAATTACGTGTCATTAAAATTTATATAAATTGTTACTTAATATGTTATTAATTCTCTAACGTTATATTAATCAATTACATTTAAGACGATTTAATTCAATCAATAGACAATCATAAATTAATTTATTTTCAAATAAATATAAAAATAAATAATTAAGGCATTACACACATATTATTAAATTGGAATCCTAAGTGGCAACACCAGGGGAAAATCTACCCGCTTTATATATATATATATATATATATATATATATATATATATATATTGATTACTTAAAGCCATTAATACATTAAATAATCAAATCAAATCAAATCAAAAGCACTAATTCAAAATAAATTCAAATCAAACTAATACATTAATATATTAAATAATCAAATCAAAAACACTAACTCAAAATAAATCCAAACGAAATCAACACATTAATACATAGGATAATCAAATTAAACCAAACCAATACATTAATACATTTGATAATCAAATCAAATCAGACCAAAAATACTAATTCAAAATAAATTCAAACCAAACCAAACCAAATTAAACCCATGCATTAATACATTAAATAATCAAATCAAACTATGCATTAAAGATACATTAAAGATAGGAAACGATTGGCATTTGAGAGTAAACATTTGTTACAAAGTAATACATTAAACACTAACCGAATAATTCATTGTTATTAAACTTTATCATTTTTTAAAAACTAATAATTAATAATAATTACTTAAAGTCACTAATACATTAAATAATCAAATCAAATCAAACCAAAAGTACTAATTCAAAATACGAAACCAAAATAATACATCAATACATTAAATAATAAATCAAACCAAATAAAAAACACTAACTCAAAATAAATTCAAACCAAACCAACATATTAATACATTAAAAAATCAAATCAAAAACACTAATTCTAAATAAATTCAAACCAAACCAATATATTAATACATTAAATAATAAAAATCAACCCATACCAAGTGGAAGCCTAATTAGAAGAATATGCCACATGTCAGATTAAAATGACAAATGGATATATCGTATGTCAACTTTCTAGGAAAAAAATGCTTGCTTTATATATATATATATATATATATATATATATATATATATATATATATAATTAACAATAGAAAACAAAGTAAGTAATAAAAACCAATCTCAAAGAAAATATTAAACAAAAGCATATTAAAATATAATCAGTGAAATATGAGTAATATGTTTTATCATTAAAAAAAAACATTCTCCATGAAAATATAAAAGAAGTAAATTTAATGTTCATTATCAAATCAATTAGATTTTAGATTTAATTTATGATTTTACATTTAATCTATTAAAAAGGAAAAATTATAAAATTAATGGTGTGTAGACTGGTTGTTCAATCTACCAAAAAAGAAAAAAAAACTATTAAAATAAAATAAGTATATAAGAATGGAGGGAAGGAAAAACTATAGAAATTAATGGTATATAGTACAGTGTGGCTGTTTAATCTGAAAAAAAGGGGAAAAACTATAAAAATAAAAAATAGTTTTTGTTTTCCGATCAATAGCCCGTAAAAAAGCTGACGTGAAATTAATTGCTAATAAATAAATATTTTATAAAATACCACGTCAAATCTACTTTTCCTTTTCTCTCTCTTACTCAGTTCATATTTCATTCTGTTGGATATAACTCCAACGGTCCAACCCCACCAGCACGGCAGACGCGTCACCAGTGCCACAGCTACTACCACCACCACGCGCACCTTTTCCTATTTCCATCACCATCACCACATGCACCTTTTCCTATTTAATGATATCCACCCTTGTCTTACCCACAGGAACTCGCTGTTGGAAGTATTAGAGGAGAGAGCTCTTTGATGCATTTCGTCGAACAGGTAATGTGCAATCTCCCATGGCTTGAGGCCAAATGACAAGTGACAAGTGTATCTTTTTAAACGGTACTGGAAATATGGAGAGAACAAAATGCAATCCAAATCTACATCTGATATCTTTTATTATTTCTGGCATCTCGTAGCTCTAACGGTAAGCTATAACTTTTCTTGGAGTTAAGCTATTCTTAAAGCCTCTTCCTGTGCTTTTGATTGGATAGTTTTAAATTTAAGAACCCCATCCATAACAAGAAATAGTAACAATGCTTGCTGAGTAATAATTATGTGCACGTTTGGGACATTTTTATTGGTAATATGTATAATTGTATTTTCCACTTTTTTCTTTGAAGAAATTATACAAGAAAAGAGAAGATATTTCCCATATGTAGTTTAAAAATTAAATCACTAAAATCGTGTACCAAAAAAAAAATAATAATAAATCATTTATTATTATCCTTAATAAGATTTCCAAATTAAGAGATTTTTTATTTAAAAAAAAGTTTATTCATCTACGGAAAAAAAAATAAGAGTTTTATCTTTTCTACAAAAAAAAAAAGGAGAAATTCCTAATACATATTTTATAATTATGAATATAATTACAAATTAAAGACCAAAAATCAATTACAAAATATAGTTATGAATTATAATTTAATAGGCAGAAGCAAGAAGCAAGAAGCAAGAAGCAAGAGCATTTCCTATTTCTGGTTTAACACATTTCTTATTGATCAATGGAAGCATGAAATCAACAAGAAAACTTTTCCCACTCCATAATCGCACCATACCATGTAGAATGTACATCATCAAATGCTTCTTTGATTTGAATATAGTGAGTGGTCTTCATGCCATGAGGATTAGATATATGTCTCGTAAACAGTATTCTCATAATCAATGCATTTTCCCTAGGTAGATGAAGCACTTAGAAGAAGGAAAGGTATGTAGGTCCAAGAAATTTCAATGTAGTAACATGGTCGTATGCAATTTGGGGACACAGATGAAAAATTAATCTCGACCAAGTTTTAAGTAAGAGAGACAAGAATCTAACGAAATGTTAGCAGATATCACCAATAAAATTAGTAGAAGAACCAATAATGTGTTATTCGGAAAGGTAAATAGTTTCGCATATTTATACGAGGAACAGAAGTTCAATTTCTGAAAATACAGCTTGATTGTAGAAAAAAAAAAAGACAAAATAGGTTAAGAACTGTTTCCTCTGACAGACACCTTTATGCATTTAAACACATACATACGTATTAATTTATATATTGTTGAATGAATAGTGTCAGTGACACATTAAATTTTTGTTTCTCAAATAAATATGATTCACGACTCAGTACAAACTCAACCAATTCTTGTGATCCACATAAAGAGATATATCTATTTCAATTTGCCTCTAATTAAGATCTCAGCAATCTCCAACACGACTTTGACGCATACTGCACTATGTTCAACGATATTAATTTCTTTTCGGCCGAAATGGAGTTTCGGAAAAATAAATAAATAAATAAATAAAGAGAATGTGCAGGTAAATCTTATGCCAAAATAAAAGGTAATTTTTGGATAATATATACATATATATAGAATTAATGATTTTATTGTTTGTAATTCAAAATTGTTAGATTTTATAATGTAATTACTTTAAAATATTTTCTAATAAAAAATCTAACGTTATCATTAATAAAATTTTTTATGATCTGAATGACTTAATTAGATAATTGAATTTGTTCTAATTTAAATTTAATGTTAGATAAATAATAGATTAAAATTTCAATTTTAGTAAACTAATTAAACTTATTTAAACCATACATTTATGATTCAAACAATTCAAATATTCTTAATAATTTAATTCCTAATAAATCAATTGGGTTGGTTTAAGTTGAAAAAACTCATGTCCCTTAAATAAGTGGTCCAGTATTCGATATTTGAAACCAAATAACTGAACTTATTACATACACTGAAAATTTTAAAAACAGATAAACACAAAATTAGATGCTAGGATACTGAAATATATTATTTTAACAAAAAAAAAAAATTATAATGACAATTCGAACCAGAATGCACAGTTGGACTGCCTTAAAAACCAGTTGGACAGCCTTAATTGGTTGGTGTGCAGGGTACCTCTGCCGACACAGACAGGCAAGTGTCAACTTTCACCCGGCCAGCTAGACCTTCTTCTCAACGTGCTCTAGACGAGTTAAAATGAACAGTGGCCTGTACTTAGAGTTTTCATATTTAGATAACACACTAGCATTGCACATTGTCTGTACTCCTAGGTCGCAAATAAACATGATTTAATTTATATATAATTTTTTATTGATATTTTATTGTAAATTATAATATTATGAACCGGTTATATTATTAAAAATCTAACTATATTCATAAAATACAAAAATTTTATAAAATAATAAAATAAAAAAATTCAATAATTAAATATTTTTTTTATAAATTTACTTTACAAGGCAGTCCTTTTTTTCTTGAGTTGGTTCTTCCAACCTTTGGAAAAATTTTGTGACTTTCCTTAATTTACAATCAGATTCCGTCCAGGGTTATGGTTGGCACTCCTGACATGAGCTGTCGAGTGACGAAATAGGACCAGAAAGTGTAGGGCGAAAAAAAAAAAAAAAAAAAAGCAAAAAGGAAGGCTATAGAATTAAATTGACATAATATCAAAAATATTACAGAAAATAATGTTTAATTGAGCACATTTGATATTACAAGTAATCAGCTGTAAGTAGGTGTATTACTATTTATGAGATACATAAATCTTTTCACACTTCCTTCAATAATTATGCATGGCATATTGAAACTAATAAGAACAATTATTCCTGAACTAGAAAGCAAAATGCAATACAGAATATGAAAAATTAAAGTGTCTATATGGAATGCGTATATGGCTTCTAGTTCTGAAAATTAACAAAGCTTAAGTATTCATCGTTAATCCAGCTATACTTTTCCAAGAAAGGATTAATTGGTATTTGGGGAGGAGGATAATGTTCTACGATCCCTTGCCAAACATTAACATCATTCAAATCCCTAATTACTTCCCAAACACAATTATTGCACTTAAAACCAGCTCCAAGACTTATCATCAATATTCTATCCCCTTTCTTGAGCCTCTTTTTAGCTTCCATATACCCTAAAACATACCAAAGTCCACCGGCCGATGTGTTGCCAAATCTATGAAGTGCCATTCTTGCTGGTTCGAGATCATAGTCACTTAAACCTAAGCTCTTCCCAATCCCTTCAATCACCGCCTTCCCACCTGGATGTATGCAGAAATGCTCCACTCCTGCTTTGAGATTCAAGCCTGTCGCTCCTGTTGAGGTTTTGGCTCGGCTTTTGTACTTAGAAACAAAAACATAACGAATCAGTTCTATAACTGGTAAGATTTTGGGCACTATCACATGGAGATTCTTGGAAAGTGCTGTAGATCCAACTTTTGGGAGGTTTCTTGAGAGATGGAAACCTCTGTAGCCAAGATCATCCTCTACTTGTATACAACATTCGTACGCCTGGTCGTTTGAGCCAATGTGAGTACGAATAAGATGGTTTAATTTCAAGATAGCTTGACTCTTTAAAGCTCTATTGTTTGTGAAAAGCATAGAACAACCTCCTGAGCGGAAAAGACAGTTAGAGAGAATCATAGATTTCTCTTTTCCGCAATACCAGTTAGGACCTATTGATTCTGTGCTTACAACAAGAGCAGTTACATTCTTATATGACTTGAATAATTGTTGAACAATATCAATAGCTACAAGACTTGCACTGCAACCCATTCCTGAAAGATTGAAAGACTTGATATTTTCTCTCATCTTGTACCGGTTAACTATTCTTGACGTTAAACATGGTGAAGGAGAGAATAAAGAAACATTTACGACAAGAATATCAATTTGTGAAGGAGAAATTGTTGATTTTTCAAAAACCTTATCAACTGTAGAGAAAATAATATCATCTGTTTCAAACAATGCTTCATCTAAAGATGGAGATTCTTCATGGCCTGTAAGCACATTTTTCGGGCCATAAGTTTCTTCTCCAATGCCAGAATTAACAATGGTCTTTAATAAAAACCTATATTCTTCAAGACCCAAGTTTTTATTTCGGAAAACAAGATTAGCACATGATTCTGAGTCAAGTTTCCTGTCTTCAGGACCTTTATAGCACTCATATGCCAACATATAGCAGAAATGGTCTCTGCTACTAGAAACCAATTTGCGGAAGCAGAAAATGATAAAAGGAAAAAGAAGCGAGAAAATTAGAATGGAGGATTCCATTATTAAAAATTTAAAAATGTAAGGCTTCTGTGTGAGAGACCTTACTGTTTTTCTGTCTCTTTAGAAACTGCAATTTTGCAGTTGTACAACACCCTATTTATTCAATTTCGAAGGTGTCTCAACTACCAAAATGAATTATCACAGACTGTAAAGTAATAATAGTAATTGCACTACTAACAGTAACAATTAAGCTTGTCAACTTGGAGTTACATATATATATTTCTTTTTTTATCTTTTATTCTATTTATGTTTTCTTGGATACAAGCGAAACACTACAATATTAGAGGTTTTCCAGAACAAAACCATTAGCTAGAGTACACAGAATTGCAAAACAAATTGTATCCAGTGCATAGATTTTCCTGTCAGAGTGCTTATTGCACTACTTTTCTTGGATTGAAAGTCCTTAGATATGTTGAAGATAACAGCTAGTTAATTCAAAAGATAGTATTGGTTTTATATTAGCAGCTCATATAATTCTCTCAAGGAAATGTTTTGGAGGTTAAGCATGCATGTTCTTTCTATACTATATAAAGTTCATAAAAGCCCAAGCTTGATAAGTAGATTAGTGTTAAATTATCTTACGTAAAATTACTTAATTTGTTAATTTAATACACATCCATTTATAGGCTCTATAATATATTTTATAATTATTAAGTGTTTGTTTTATTTTCCAACATATACTTGTGTTGGCACCATATTTATATTTTATGCATCGGCCATAAATTATTTGCTTTTTGTCATAATTTTTATTTGATTGATTTGGGTCAATTTTATGATTCTGAAAACTGCATAGGATCAGATGAGTCCAGCTAATGTGAATTGTAGCTGATGTGTCATATAGAATAGAATGCATGAATAGTGATATTGTTGAATGTCTATTTATGAGAAAAACTTATCTAGATCGAGTCCATAACCCTACTTATAGACCAAACCAATGAAATTAAGGATTCCTATTGAAAGAAGAGTATTTTTGACCATATACTTGAAAAAAAAAAGATAAAATTCGAAACATTTTTTAAAGAATTCTTAATTTCTTTTGTTTAGTCCACAGGTGGAGTCATTAATCCGGTCTAAGCAATTTTTTTCTATCTATTTATAAATATTGGATTTTAAAAATCTCCCTTGCACTACTTTCATATTCTCTCTTTTTCTTTTCTAGATCCACAATTTAATATGCAGTCAATCGCTGTAAAACAATAAATGCCCACATTGTCTAAGGACCCTTTGGAAATAGAAAGTGTGGTTGATAAAGTCTATTTATTTATTTATTTTTAATTCATCATCTTAATATACCAAATAAACATTAGCGTTGGAGATCATTATTTTAAAAAAAATTTCCATTTTTCTAATGTTGCAAATAAATAAGAGCAATCCACATTATTGGAGATGCTCTCATTCCTCTCTCGTCCATGAATCAATCTTTCTAAATCAATGAACCATGTAATGATTCGTCTCGCAAGTGATTCAACTGATTTTGGTGTTCATCTCTTCCACTTCAATTCTCATCTTCAAGAAAGCTAGAGTATTTCCAATCGAAAAGCGAGATGGCCAAATCTGAAGAGGACTGGTCTGATATATTCTGGTAGGGCTAAAAAGACTAGGCAAAGGAGAGTGGAAAGGCATTTCTAAAAACTTTGTCTAGAGAAAATTATAATCATATCCCTGTATTTTGTCAAAATTAAATATTTTACCTTGTATTTTTTAAAATAAACTATCATGCCTTTATATTTCAAGTCCATCAAACATTGTCCCCTTTGGTCCATTTTATATACTTTCAGGCATTAAATCACTATAAAATGATTTCAATGACCCTAACTAAAAGGCAAAATCAATTCTGTTTTGAAATCAATTATGTGCCTTGCCGGAACGTTGCCGGTGCCGTTGCTCGTGGTGGCCAAAAAACTTGTATAATCTTTCAACCTAACCACCAAAATGGTTATAATTTTATGAGAAACTCAATTTTTACATCCATTTTTTTTTTTAATCACAATTAAAGCTCATATCAAGAAATTCTCAAACCCCAAACTTTCAAACTCAAATTTCACTAATCTTCCATAAAGCTAAAATTTGTTGAAGGAAAAGTATCACCTGACATGTTCATAGTTTCTCTATAAATCAAAAATCACAATCTTATTATTATTTCAATAATAACAGTAAAGAAGAAGAAGAATTTCTATTACTATATAAATTACTGATGATATTAATATATATTCCCCAAATCTTACAACCGAATCCATCATCTCTTCTTCTTTTCATTTTTTTCTTCTTTTAAAGAGATAAACTAGAGAAAGAAATTGTATAAATCAATCAGTATCCAGTATGCTAAACTAAGTAGTATAATCGTTACTTTGATATCTCTCATTTTTATGTTTGGGTTTTGATTTCAGTTTGTCAATTTAAGTTTTACAGTTTCAGCAAATGGTTGAAAATGGTGGTGTTGTTGCAATAGTTAGAGAGAAGAAGAAGCTTGAAGAAGTCTTTTTTTTCCATATTAAATCCTACCTGATCATATTCTTAGAACATCTCAGGAATATTTCGATACTTTTTAATTTCTCTCTCTTTAGACCGTTATAATCTACGTTGACTTATTCTTTGAAAGTATAAAAAATGGACGGAAGAGATACATGGTGTGGTAGACTGAAAATATAAGGACATGAAAGTGTATTTTAAAAATTTCAAAGATAAAAATATAAAAAGTAAAGTAATTAATTTTGACAAAACATAAGGGATAGGATTATAATTTTTTATTACAAGAACTCCAACTCAAGTAGCATGTCATGCACAAAAATATTGTCTCTAGGATGTATTTGTATTTTCATTTTTTTTCTTCGCATATATAATTTGCTTTTTATTGATTTTTTGCTTTATTTAATTTCTCAAATTGAGACTGATAAATCTCAAATTGAGTCATCTGAACATAATATTTTTTTGCATTGAAGAACAACAAATCTTCTGACTCAACCGAGTTGGTGATAGGTGTTATTTTTATAGTATTTTTAATATAGTTTTTATTAGGAATTCTAGTAGTTTTAATTACTTTAATTAATTTTTATTTAGTTTATTTATGTTTTTGTTCAAAGCTTCCTTGAATCATAATTTACTTGATGTTAAGGAAATTTGTAGGATTTTGACACAGAAAAGAGCAAAGTAAGCAAAACTCTCAGAGGCTGGCACGCTCGTGCTGAAGTTCCGGTTTTGCCTTGGGCCTAAAACGTCAGCCCATCCTGCATCACTTGCATGAACCCACATGAGATGATTTCCTGACATGAAAATTAAGTTTTAATCCTATTTAGACGCTGGGAGAGTCCTAATTGGGAAGAAATACAAAGCTTGAACAGTTTCTTATCTCCAAAAAATTTCTTATTCAATAAAGATTCACTTTCCTAGATGAATACGAAGATGCTCCAGAAAGTCTATATAAATAGAGAGACTAGTCATATGGAGCCATTCATTGTATATTCCATCTTTTGTTCTATTGTTTTCTCTCTCTCCAAGACTTCAAGTATTCAAGATTTGTGTCAAGATTCAAGGAAACTTAACTAGTTTTTATTTCTAAACTCTTTTCTTGTTTTATTTTCAATATTTATGTTGATTATGAGAATATTTACAAGTTTAATTGAGTTTTATTTAATTACTATGTTGAACTAAAACTCTCGTACTAGGGATTTAATGTAGCTTAATTTTGATTTCAATTTATAATATTAGATTTGTTTTTTCTTGTTCATAATATAATTTATTATTGAACTTAATGCTTCCAAGCAGAGTTTCTCCCCTGGATTGATTTATTTCATTAATCACTATCGGGAGAAGAGTTTTTAATATGAATATGGTAATAAATTACATGAGAATAATAACTTGATGCGAAAGCTATATGGTTGACTCATGGAGGGTTTTCATAAGTTAATGACCTTAGGTTATGAATTCATAAACAAACCATAAAACTTAATGATTTAATTTATGTTTGATTGCGCTATTGGAAAATAGGTAATTAGACCGGGTTAAAATAGCTAAAAATATATCGGGAGAGCTTATTAGTGATTTTAGGGTTATTTCCCCTACTTAAACAATTAAAATTGATTATCAAAGTAATAAAATAAATTGGATAGAATTAAGTGAAGTCAAAATCCATAGTAGCTTCAAATCCTTGATTTCTTTTCGTCAAATATTGTTGCTTGATTTCTTTTTGTTTTTTTTATTTGTTTAATTTAATTTCTTAAAATAATTCTCCTTATTGCCATTTAAATAATAATAGGCTAACATAATTTTAATACTTGGTATACAATTTCTGTGAAAATGATACTCTACTCATTCTATATTAATTATTGTGATTTTCGTATACTTGTGAAAAATCACTGTCATTTAGATTTGACTTAGATATATTAACTCACTATTGCATCATTATTAAGTATTGACGACTTTCTTCTAATGGGACCCATTATCAATGTCACATGATTACTAGAAATTAAATTCTAGTGCCATGTGTAATTAGTACAAATGGTTTATTTTAATATATTTTATGAAATTCAATATATTGAAATAGATTAAAGCCTTGTTTGGTAACAACTTTTTAAGTAGCTTTTAATTTTTAGAGTAGTCAAATGTTAAATGCTATTTTTTTTATAATGTTCGGTAACATAGTATTTGAATTAACTTTAGAAGTTAATGTAATATTTTATAAAAAATTAACTCATGTCATTTTTAGCTTTTAGCTTTTCGTGAAAAGCTATTAAAACAGCTAACGACTAAACACTACTAAAACAACTAACAGGTTTTAATTTTTGGACCAGTCAAAATGCTAAATGCTACTTTTTTATAGTATTTGATAATATAGTATTTGAATTAGCTTTAAAAGTTAATGTAATGTTTTCGTGAAAAGCTACTAAAACAGCTAACGACTAAACGCTACTAAAACAACTAACAAGTTTTAATTTTTGGACCAATCAAAATGCTAAATGCTACTTTTTTATAGTGTTTGGTAATATAGTATTTGAATTAGCTCTAAAAGTTAATGTAATGTTTTATAAAAAATTAAATCATGTAATGTTTAGCTTTTAGCTTTTCGTAAAAGGCTACTAAAACAGTTAACAACTAAACGCTATTAAAATAACTAACAGCTTTTAATTTTTGGACCAGTCAAAATGCTAAATGCTATTTTTTTATAATGTTCGATAGCATCGTATTTAAATTAGCTTTAGAGGTTAATGTAATATTTTATAAAAAATTAATTCATGTAATGTTTAGCTTTAGCTTTTCACGAAAAGCTACTAAAACAGTTTAACAACTAAACGCTACTAAAACAAATAAAATCTTTCAAAACAACTAATTTTGCTGAACAGACCGTAAAAGAAGTAGTGATTGATTTTCATCCTAATTATTTTCTGATTTTGATCAATCTTAAAATTAAAGTGTAATTTAATATAAATTGAATCACTTAACAAATGTTGGCATATAATCATTTAACAAATGTTAACATATAAAATATTAATTTAATAATATAAACATATATGATGTATATGTCAATATCTGATAATTTATATCTACGGGCTGTGGCTCAGTTGGTAGTGCAAGTTGGGCATGTGGAAAGAGCTCTCAGATTCTATCCCATTAAATACACCTGCAGAAAGAGACAAGAGCCTTAACTATGACTAATCGCGAACTAGATTAGACGGTCCCCGGTAATAGAGTCCGAATACTGTTAATTTACACACAAAAAAAATCTGATAATCTATAATTAATCTAGCATAAAATAATATATAATTAATAATTGAGTTAATCAATTTTCAAGAAATTTTTTATAACTTTGAACCAATTATAGAATACGTAACAGTAATAATGTTGTCAAAGTGGCAGCATCTCAATTATAGATAAGAGCTTGGCAAAATTAATTAGTTCAAAATGAATTCCTAAAACTTATTTTGTAATTTCTTTTCCTCTTCATTTGTGTTTGATGTTTAGTTATTGAGGTTGTAATCAATTTTCAATTGTTAAAAAATTGATCTCAAAATCTTCTTATATTATTGTTTAATTCAGAATTTCATATTTGGTAGAAAAAAATGCCATATTAATTAAATAACTTGAATAAAAAAAACTTGAGATTGATATTTAATTTGAACTGATTGATTTTTATTTTTCATAATAGAATTTAAGAATATAATTATTATTTATTTTTAAAAATTGCTTGATTTGGCATGTGATATTAAAAAAAAAAAAAAAAGATTAATCACAAAACAGTAATTACTTATATATGCATATCTACCTATGAAGCTCGGAATTACGATTGGCATTTTTTTTCTTATAACTTTGGATCAATTATAGAATATAACAAATTATGAAATTTTCAGTTTTGATATTCTATATGAATATAATATATAAAAACAAATACAAATATTATTAAAACATAAAATATTTTAAAAATATTTTATTATAATTACATTATATCAAATTTTGATATTCCACTCCACGTGTGTTTTTCCATCAACAATATGATTTCTTTATTTTTACTTGAGTACATTGTATTTCTAATTCAACACATACTCTTTCCTTAATAGTCATTTTTTTTAGAGAATTATTATTCTTATTTTGTTTGTAATTATAACATTAACCAAATAAATAAAATTATAATAGTATTTTGTATGTCATGTAATTAAAATTTATTTTGATTACAAGCCAGTGGATTGTATAAAACGTATTTTATTAAATTACTTTTAGCTTATTAATTTTTTTTCAATGAAATATTTCAATTATTTATATTTACATATGATAAGAATATGTTTATTAATTATAATCTCATATTTCATTAATCTAATTTTACTTTTTAAAAATTTAATACATCAACTAAACACTGTCATATTTTATTTTTTAGGAAGTAACTTTCTGAAAATAGACCGATAAAGCCTATTTTTAGCAATAAAAATAAAAAGAATTAGTTACATGGTATTTTGAAATCAATTTTAAATATTTTTAATATATATGAGAGAGAAGGGTAGAGTGGAAATCGGAAGTGGTGTTTTAAGACATTTGATAGTGAAAATGAAAGGTACAAAAAAAAGTTGAATATGTTGAGACTGTGGCCAATGAGGTCTTGGCTAAGCCGTCCAACATTAAATAACAAACCAAAAAAAAAAATTCAAACTGATGTTACTTGTCTGCTTTTGGTAAACATGACGTCTGTGATTTACATTTACTGCAATGATTAAGAGATCAACTTGAATTGAAAAAAGTGCAGAAAGGCTCCACTTTACTCGTCCCAATCTCAACCATACAATCTAAGTCCGTGAGTGTGGATGGATAACGAGTTAAGTTACACCGATGAATTTTATAATTTATGAATTAGATTGAATCGTGAATTTATTAATTAAATCTGTATATCCGATTTAACTCGTGAAAATATTAATATTATGTGTATATATATATATATATATATATATAATTATGGATTATTTAAATTAATTTAATTTGTAATTTTGAATATATAAATGTTAAATTATTTATGTATGTAGTAGATTTTACCTTTTAAATTGTTGCTTTCTCTTTATTAGGAAATGTATTGTAATTTAAAATATATTGTATAATTATGGTGCTAACTATTTTTAATTTTGTTGGTCGTCTTTGTTATATAATATCTAAAAATAAACATTTAGCCACGTCATTATTTACACGTTATAATTTACATGACACATCAGTCATAATCTATATTAATATCGAAGATCCTCCGAGAACAATGGAGGGAGTTTCATATAATATCAACTCGCAGTGTTATAAATATCAATATCAAACATCAAAATCTAACTTGCCATTTTGAATTTTCCAGGGAGTAAATGACCGCCTAACTAGGTTGCCCTGCCCAACTCCCAAACAATTAATTCAAAGAATATTAGCAAAATCCCAGTTTTGAAGAAATTTTGGATTACTTACACTTCTATTACATTCAGATTCGTCATTAATCCTAATGAATTAATCCCAAAGATCAGGAATAGATGTTAATTTGGCCTTTGAACTTTTTGGGGAATAAAAAAATCAGATTTGATTTTTTAAGTAAATTTAAATTATTAAAAAGATTTGATTTTCACTTTTTAGATCAATTTAATTTTTAAAATTATTTTGATTTTTATAAATTAATGAATTAATTTAATTTAACGTTATTGATTTTTTATCCTTTTTGATCGTATACTAAAAACACTTAGATAAAAAATTTTCAATACTTATGAATAGAAATTTAAAGTCCATAAAATATCATTTCTTCTAGTATAATAAATTTATAAATATGCATTATAACTTTAATTTATTCAACATGAAAAATATATAAATTTTATATGCAATAACCCAGTAATAGATGTCAAATTTAAAATATGCAAATTAGTACATATTTATAAACAAAGTAAAGAAAGATATAATATACTTCATATATCATTTTCTTATATTCTATATTAAATTAATTTTTTAATAATTAGTAAGCCCCATCCCATCTATAGTTTTAATAAGTATATGATTAACCCAAAATATTAAATCTAATCTTTTTAATTATTTTAAATAAGTTTAAAAGTTTTTTTTATATACTTGCATGAGGTATCTAGGCTCGTGTCCGTTTAACCATCCACAAATCTGACTAATCATCGTTCGTCCTCAAAGGCAAAGGGGCTAGGCGGCAAGGAGTTTACGTTTCGAAAGATCGAACTCATGACCTAAACTATAGTGATCAATCTCGCAAGTACCATTTGGATTAACAAGTTTAAAGAATAAACCGACTAAAAAGGTCATATTTTATTATTATTTTTTTTAATCGGTTAAACAAATTCAAGAGTCAAATTAGTATTTATTCCTTTAAGATAATGAGGATCCAAATTTATATGAAAATTCAAACTCTTATCAGCATTCAACCGCCATCCCGTACTATAAAGTCGTCAATGGTGAGAGGCAGAGATGATGCTACATTGCCTTTTGGTAGCCATAACACAAACTTTTTGAAAAAGAAATATTTTCCCTTAAATTCTATTCATTTTTAATATTTACAAATTTTTCTTTTCAATATTTAAAATCTAACTCTATTTTTATTTTTGTGGTCTTCCAATATCTAAAATCCAGTTATATCCGCTGGTGAGAGGGACCTTTCAATCCTCAGATCTAGAATGAGAAAAAGAAAATCTGGCTAGTGTATGAGTCAGACAAAAAGACAGTGAAAAGAAAGGAGACAAACGTACAAGTATGAGGAAAAATTAGCCTAATTGGAATAGTCTTCCTTGTGGTTTTTAATGCCAAAAAAAAAAAAAAAAAAAGATAACTAGCTGATAGTAAACTCAACCACCTTGTGGAAACTTATATACACAAACCAAGATTGAAACATGACTACTTGACAATCACATTCAACGGCATTGTCCTGCAAAATTTAGAGATAAAACAAGATTAAGAGGTTGCTTAGCTGACAATATGTCAAGTGTATAAATTTATGCATGTACTTCACAAAAAATTATGCTAACTTTTGTGAGCAACCTATTATGCTCGTATAAGTTATGAATTTTAATAATATTTTATCCATCTTCATATTAGCAATAACAATTTTTTTGATATTTATTTGCAAAATATTTTCTTAATATGTGGATAGCATAATATTTGAAATAATAATTTATTCATTTTTTAATTATCTAATAAGTATTTAATCGATCTAATTTTAAAAATTTAACTATTTAATAAAATAATTTTTGCAAGTTAGAATTATTTAACGTGTATAATTTTATAAATTGAAATATTTAATAGACTAAAATAAAAATTAAAAGTGTTATAAGAATTTTTTTTTATGTAGGATGCAGGAGTGAATTTATGCATTAGGCGGCTGTCAATCACACTTTAACTGTCACCTTATTGAAATTTAAGAGATAAAATGAGATTGAGACTCAGCAGGATGGAGTAAGCTTCTGTCATCTCAAATTGGTACCCAATTGTGGAAAATTTAAGAGTTGAATTTTATGCTTGGCTAATTTAAGAAAAAAAAAAAATTCTTGAATTGAAAAATTATTTAATTAATTTGGCATAATATATTGGATTCAGTATAGATTTTAAATTAAAAATTGTGAATTTTTATTTTAGTTGAATTTTAATTTCGATAAGATTTTTAAAGAGACTTGCACATGGGTCTGGCTGGGTCGAGTTTATTAATTTAAAGTACTCGACCTGTATGTACAGGTTAATGGTTTTTTTGGCCCAACTCAACCCATTAATTATATAAATCCTCAAGTTAATAACGAGTTGGGTTAAATACGGATTCAACATAAATCCTTGGGTCAAATAAATGATAAATAATAAAAATATTTTTAAACTAGTCAAATGCCCACATTTTGCTCGGAATGTACAATTTTATTTTTTTGAAGAATTTTAAACAACATTACTTTTTAACAACCATATATTATTATGAGTGTAAAAATTGAGCAATTTAATTGTTTGAAAAGAAATCGAAAACAAAAATCAGTTGTTATGGGAATAATTGTTGAAAAAAGAAAACAAAGAGTTTTATAATTTAGATTTTTTCAAATTAGATAATCAACTAAAAAATAATGAAAAAATTTTAAAAAAGCCACATATGGAACTACATTTCTTAACATTGTCGCACATCATGAAATAGGATTCAACTTTTATATAGTTATATAGATATAAATAGATAGATAAATATAGATAAAATATGACTATTTTAGATGAATTATCAAAAACTTAAATATACTTAAAAATATAATTATGTAATAATTTTCACAAACTATAAATATATTTCAATAACAGTATTAAAATTAAAATTTTTTAATAATAATAATGAAATGAAAAATTAATTTTTTAATAAGAAAGACAACCACTAAAATAAACGATACTTAGTAACATAATACAACAATATATTTTAAACTATAATACACTCCAATAACAACAATTCAAAAGAAGTTTATACTAAAAGTACAATAATTTAATATTCATATTCAAAACTCCTGATCAAATCAAATTAACATAAATAATTTATAATTATACATATATATAAATATACATATTTGATATTATTTATGGACTGGGTCAGGTTTATAGATTTATCAAGTGAATCCATGACTCAATCCAACTGTGAATTTTAAAAATGATCCGTCCAAATCTGTTGGGTTGGGTTGGTTGATTTAGAACTCTTGAATTGAGTTGGTTTAGAGCAGATGATGTGCAACCTTACTTTTAAGTGATGTTATTGAGCAATTTAAAATAAAAAATGCTTAACATATTAATTTTTTATTAAATTGTATCATCAAATGCTACTTTAATTTATAAATAATTCCACCACTAATGGGCTTTACGTCCAAAAAAGCTTTATAAATAAAATGACGAATATATAAATTCACTCATGAACTTTATTACTTTAATTTTATAACATTCTCAATTTTTATTTTGACCCATCAAACACTTTAACTTATAAAATTACACCGGTTAAATACTTTACTTTTCAAAATTATTTTATTGAATATTTCAATTTACAAAATTAGATCAATTAAACACTCATTAAAAAAAATTAAAATCTATGAAAATTATTGTTCTAAAATTTATAAGTTCAGGTGCACAATATGTCATCTGCAAAGTTCAGGGTGCCACAAGATTAAGATTAAAATTGCAAAGTTTGGGGATGAATTTATGTGTTTAACCTAAAAAAAGATATAGTAGTATATATCAAATTTTGAAATTTATTTTAAAAAAATATCAGTTTGACTTAAATTATTAAAATAATGTCAGTTTTATTACTTATTTAGCTAATTGTCTTTTTATCTAATCTCACTTTTATTCTGTTCTCTTCTTCTTATTTCAATAGCAGGCATGAACTCTGCCTCCGGCGACAGGACCGATGTGAGAGTCCTCACTGAAAATTCGATTTCGTTTTTATTCTTCCACTAAATTCCGTTTTCATTTTCATTTATGTTTTACACTGGAAACAAATATCATTTTCGTTTCATTTTCATTTTTGTTCTTCATCGGAAAATGGATTTCTATTCTACGATTTCGTTTTCGTTTTCACTTTCGCTTTCGTTTTCGTCTTCGTTTCATCTTCATTTGTTCTTCTTCTTTCTGTTATTCTTCTTTCAGTATTTGATTCCATTTAGATTATATTCTTCTTGCATTGCTTTACAATCGATTTGATTTTGTTTTTGTTTTTGTTTTTCTTCTTCTCCGTTTGATGTTGACTGTGATTCTAAATTTTTGTAGATTTCTAGGTTTTAGATGAGTTGTTTTATTGATTATTGTATGGTTTTTTGTTTGCATTTTGCATTGATATATATATATATATATATATATATATATATATATATATAATTGGTTTCTATATGTATATATATTGTATACACATGTATTTTCTATATTCAACGTGTTAATTGTGTTGGTGGTGGTGTGCCCACTCAAGTGGGACCCACACATTTTTTGGTGGTGTTAGGTGACTCACAAAACCTTTATTGGTGGTGGCGGTGCCTACCTACACACGTGATGAAAGAAAAGAAACAAAAAAGAAAAGAAAGTTTGACGAAACAGAGAGCCGTGCATGAGTAATGCACGGCTCTCTCCAATCCTCTCCTATAAGTAGAGGATATGAGCCAAGACTTAAAAACACACAACTCGCAGAATAGAAAATAGAGAGTTATAATTTTAGGAAGGTTTCCTAAAATTAGGGGAGAGAAAAATAGTGAGGAAATTATTTTTGGGGTGTTTTTGGGAAATACTGGTGAGTGCCACTATTTTGTATTACTCTCTTTGTAAGCCTACTAATTTTTAATAGTAGAAGAAATATTCGGAGTTTGTCCCGTTGACGTAGCCCTAAACAGTTAAGGGTGAACCACGTAAATTTCTGTGTGTCCCATTTTTATTTTTCCGCTGCCGTAATTATTCTCGTAATTTTATTGCCGGTATCCTAACAAGTGGTATCAGAGCCTGGTTCAGCCGGTCAGATAGCGGTACCGGATCCGTGGATATATTTTGAAAATAAATATACCACGATGACGAGAAAATTACGACGAGTCCGTTGGTGCAGTCCGCTCGGAAAGACGTTGCAAAATCGACTTAGTGATGAATAGTAAAATAGTAACTCGCAGTTGATGGTGAATAGTTACTATTGACGTCACTGTTGCTGAGCCCGTCACTGTTAAGCCCAGCACTATTCACGTATAGTACTATTCACGCATACAGGTATTATTCACGTATAGTACTATTTACGTATACAGTTACTATTCTCGTATACTGTTACTATTCACATATACAGTTACTATTCACTCAAAAGTCATGGAAGCCAGAACGAGCAAAATGATCAGTCTAAATGGCGCAAATTACCATATATGGAGAAATAAAATGAGAGATCTCCTTATGGTAACCAAAATGCATTTGCCCGTGTTTGGTTCAAGCAAACCGGAAGACAAGACTGATGAAGAATGGGCTTTCGAGCATGAACAAGTTTGTGGTTATATTCGACAATTTGTCGATGATAATGTGTACAACCACATCTGTAACGAGACTCACGCCAGAACATTATGGGACAAGCTTGAACAGTTGTATGCCTCAAAATCCGGCAACAACCAATTATTTTATTTGACGAAGCTGATGAATTTCAAATACCAAGAAGGTACTTCTGTAGCAGATCACTTGAGTGAAATGCAGGCGACTATTCACCAGCTGTCAAATATGGGCATAAAATTTGATGATAAAATCCTCGGCCTTATGGTGCTTGCTTCCTTACCAGAGTCTTGGGAGACTTTGAAGATATCAATTACAAACTCTACACCACATAGTGGAGTTAGCTGGGAATTTGTTAAAAATGCTGTTCTGAATGAAGAAATGAGACGCAAAGCACAGAATCCTTCTTCATCTCAGTCAGACATGCTTTTAGCAGATGCTAAAAGAAATAACCAGCCTAGAGGGAGGAGCCAATCTAGAAGTTCAACCACAAGAGATAAGAGCAGGGATAAATCAAATAAATTTGCCAATATTGTGTGCCATCATTGTGGGAAGAAGGGGCACATTAAAAGGTATTGTCGGAAGTTCAAAAGTGATCAGGAGAAGATCAAGGGCAAAGCAAAGAAAGAAGAAAGCAGTGATGATGAAGCAAATGTCATTGCTGAGTTCCAACTGTTCATTGAAGACACTATCAATCTTGCAACCCAGGAGACCAGTTGGGTAATTGATAGTGGGGCTACACTTCATGCAACATCCCGGAGAGAGAATTTTTCATCTTACACATCAGAAAATTTGGGTGTGGTCAAGATAGCAGACGGCAAATTGTTGAAAGTCGTCGGTAAGGGAGACATTTGCCTGGAGACAGAAAATGGTTCGAGATTAATTTTAAAAGATGTCGTGTATGTACCAGACATGCATTCTAATTTAATCTCGGTTGGCAGACTTGATGCTGAAAATTTCTGTAGCACCTTCAAAAATGGTCAGTGGAAACTCACAAAAGGTTCCATGGTGGTGGCCCATGGAAAGAAAGATCCAAAACTGTACGTGATGCATGCAAAGCTCTCCCGAGATACTTTAAATGTAGCGGAGGATGATAGTACAGTGGAACTGTGGCATAAACGACTAGGCCACATGAGTGAGAAAGGAATGACAACTCTGGTTAAAAACAACATGCTATCTGGATTGGATAAAGTCCATTTAGAGAAATGTTCTGATTGTATGGCAGGAAAGCAGAATAGAGTAGCCTTCAAGATTTCTCAGCCTTCTAGAATGAAGAATGTGTTAGATCTGGTACATTCAGATCTATGTGGACCATTGACGATGTCATATGGTGGAAATCGATACTTCATAACATTTATCGATGACCATTCTAGGAAGACCTGGGTGTACACTTTGAAGTCTAAAGACCAAGTTTTAGATGTTTTTAAACAATTTCTAAACTTGGTTGAGCGACAGACAGGCAAGAAGCTGAAGTGCATCAGAACAGATAATGGTGGAGAATACACTGGGCCATTTGATGCTTTCTGCAAAGAGCATGGTATTCGACATCAAACAACACCTCCCAAGACGCCGCAATTGAGTGGTTTGGCTGAGAGGATGAACAGAACTTTGATGGAGAGAGTCAGATGTTTACTCTCACATGCAAAGTTGTCTAAAAGATTTTGGGGTGAAGCTCTTCTTACAGCAGCTCATCTTATAAATCGTTCACCTTGTGTTCCTCTTCAGTATGATACTCCAGAACGAGTATGGTCAGGAAAGGATGTTTCCTATGATCACTTGCGGGTGTTTGGTTGCAAAGCATTTGTACATATTCCTAAGGATGAGAGGTCTAAGCTTGATGTCAAGACTCGACAATGTGTATTCACTGGCTATGGTCAAGATCAATTTGGCTATAGATTTTTTGATCCAATCCAGAAAAAGATGATAAGAAGTAGAGATGTTGTATTTGTTGAAAATCAGACTATTGAAGATATTGAAAAGACTCAAGCAAGCTGTCGATAGATCTGAAGCTGATGCAGCAGATGTGCAGATAGTTCCTCCAACAACAGAACAAAGACAAGTTGGAGATGAAGAAAATGTTCCACAGGAACAAGAGCCAGAGTTAGAAAATCTAGAAGTTCCTCATCAAAATGAACCAGAAGACGATTTTGATGGTGTTCAGCCACCAGCACCTGAAGGTTCTCAAATATTAAGAAGGTCTAGTAGAGTCAGACAACCATCTACTAGATATTCAGCAAATGAATATGTATTGATGACTGACGGGGGAGAACCTGAATGTTTTGAAGAAGCAATGGAAAGTGAACACAAAAGGACCTGGATTGAAGCCATGCAAGATGAAATGAAATCCTTGCATGAGAATAAAACATTTGAGCTGGTGAAGTTGCCCAAAGGCAAGAAAGCTTTGAAGAACAAGTGGGTGTTCAGAATCAAGCAGGAAGAACACATCTCCCAACCACGATTCAAAGCTAGACTGGTTGTGAAAGGATTCAATCAAAGAAAAGGTATTGATTTTGATGAGATCTTTTCACCAGTTGTGAAAATGACATCCATTCGGACAGTGCTCGGAATGGCCGCTAGTTTTGATCTGGAAATCGAGCAAATGGATGTAAAGACTGCCTTCCTACATGGAGATTTGGAAGAAGAAATATATATGGAGCAGCCAGAGGGTTTCATAAAAAAGGGGAAAGAAGATTATGTTTGTAAACTGAAGAAGAGCCTGTACGGCTTGAAGCAGGCACCAAGACAGTGGTACAAGAAGTTTGAGTCTGTTATGGGGGAGCAAGGTTACAAAAAGACTACATCAAATCACTGTGTCTTCGTAAAGAAATTCTCTGATGATGACTACATTATTCTCTTGCTCTATGTAGATGATATGTTGATTGTTGGTCAGAATTTTGTCAGAATTAATGGCTTGAAGAAACAGCTAAGTAAGTCTTTTGCTATGAAAGACTTAGGACCAGCAAAGCAGATTCTTGGCATGAAGATTACAAGAAATAGAAGAACCAAGAAATTATGGTTGTCACAGGAGAAGTACATTGAGAAGGTACTTCAAAGGTTCAAAATGGAGAATGCTAAAGCGGTTAGTTGTCCTCTTGCTAATCACTTTAAATTAAGCTCAAAACAATGCCCTTCTACCGATGGAGAGAAGGAAGAGATGGAAAAGATCCCATATGCTTCAGCAGTTGGAAGCTTGATGTATGCCATGGTCTGTACACGGCCAGATATTGCTTACTCAGTCGGAGTAGTGAGTCGGTTTCTTTCAAATCCGGGAAAGGAACATTGGGCTGCAGTGAAATGGATTTTCAGGTATCTTCGAGGTACGACTAAAGTATGTTTATGTTTTGGAGATGAGAATCCAGTATTAGTCGGTTATACCGATGCAGATATGACTGGGGATATTGACTCGAGAAAGTCCACATCAGGGTATCTAATCACATTTGCAGGGGGAGCTGTGTCGTGGCAGTCAAGATTACAGAAGTGCGTTGCTCTATCAACAACTGAAGCAGAATTCATAGCACTAACAGAAGCATGCAAAGAGTTGCTGTGGATGAAGAAGTTCTTGAATGAACTCGGAATTCATCAAGAACGATATTTGATATTCTGCGATAGCTAGAGTGCGATTCATCTTGGGAAGAATTCCTCCTTTCATTCAAGATCAAAGCACATTGATGTTAGATATCATTGGATCAGGGATGTACTGGAGATGAAGCAGTTACAGCTTGAGAAGATCCATACAGATGAAAATGGATCAGATATGTTAACGAAGATTCTTCCAAAAGACAAGTTTGAATATTGCCGATTAGCTGCAGGGATGATGGAGAGTATGGCTAACGTCCCCACTTGAGTGTGCAGGGGGAGATTTGTTGGTGGTGGTGTGCCCACTCAAGTGGGACCCACACATTTTTTGGTGGTGTTAGGTGACTCACAAAACCTTTATTGGTGGTGGCGGTGCCTACCCACACACGTGATGAAAGAAAAGAACAAAAAAAAAAAGAAAAGAAAGTTTGACGAAACAGAGAGCCGTGCATGAGTAATGCACGGCTCTCTCCAATCCTCTCCTATAAATAGAGGATATGAGCCAAGACTTAAAAACACACAACTCGCAGAATAGAAAATAGAGAGTTATAATTTTAGGAAGGTTTCCTAAAATTAGGGGAGAGAAAAATAGTGAGGAAATTATTTTTGGGGTGTTTTTGGGAAATACTTGTGAGTGCCACTATTTTGTATTACTCTCTTTGTAAGCCTACTAATTTTTAATAGTAGAAGAAATATTCGGAGTTTGTCCCGTTGACGTAGCCCTAAACAGTTAAGGGTGAACCACGTAAATTTCTGTGTGTCCCATTTTTATTTTTCCGCTGCCGTAATTATTCTCGTAATTTTATTGCCGGTATCCTAACAAATTGGTGTACACTTATGTTTTCAGTAGAGGTACATAATATATTGTATTTACCATTAAATTGAAAACTTCAGTTTTTCAGCTATTTGTTTCTTCAATTATGGAAACGAAACTGCAAATTTTATTTTTTATTTTTCTTAATTTTATTTCTATTTGTTTTCAAAAAGTTTGTGACAACCATCTATGGTTTAGCCTTTCAGAAGGGTCACATGATAAATGAAGATCTAACCTATAGGACTAAAATGAGATACATGAATAGAGAAGTGCTAAAAATGTAATTCGTAGAGGAAGTTATTTAACAAAGTGAAAGACAAGTTTTATAAAACGGGAATAACATTTAATGTTATATATGAATAAATGTTAAACCTTGAATGCACAATGTATTAACAAGATGAATATGAATATTGCAGAAATGAAGATGTTATGATGGACGTGTGATCACATAAGATTAGATAAGATAACAACTATGCGAGTAGCACAAATTAGGATAAGATGATAGAATGAAACTTGAGATAGTTTAGTCATATCTTATCACACCATATGTATGTCGATTCATAATTGTGATACGTTGATGGTAAAATGTAGTAAAAAAGAAAAAATAGACTTAGAGTGACATAGATGGAAGTTGTATCAAAATATTTACTACTTAATATTAATATAAACGTAGTTACAAATAAAGCAAAAGGAAACTAAAAGAACCACTTCGAGATTAAGGCTCAATAATTGTTACTCTCTTCTTTTCCAAAAGATAGTCCACTTTCTATTTTTACACAGATTAAGAAATACTCACTATGTCTCAAAATATAAGTCATTTTTTTTGTAATTATTTGTCCTAAAATATAAGTCGTTTTTAGTATTTTAAGTAGTAATAACGATGTTTTCAATGTTACCATACAGTAAAGACTTTTATAAGTACCTATTGTTTTTGAGATAAAAGATAATTTAATCAAGTTACTCTTTGATTTTGTTATAATCTAGACGATTTAATTGCTACTTTAATTCTTGTGCAAAAACCTTAAACGACTTATATTTTGAGATAGAGAGAGTAACAATTATTATGGTTAAAAGGACAATTTTATTTATATAACTTTTTATGTCCATTTAAAATAATACATGAGCAACTGTTATATTAGAATAATAAGTAATAATTAATGAGGATTATTGAAAATAAAATAAAATTTAATAAGAGTATAGTAGACAATTTTAAGAATTAACTATAATACAAAAAAGAAAAGTTGATATAATTTGTAACAAACTAAAAAGGAAACTAAAAAGGAAAGATGGATCGGGACGTACGGAGTATTTATCATTTATATTATTCATTTATTAAGATTAAACTATTACATTTTTAATATAGATAAATTATTGTTTCATCTCTCAAACTTAAGCATAATTATAATTTTGTCTCTCTTCTTTGATAACTACACTACTAGTCCCCAAAAAGTGAAATCCGCTCTAATGGTTCTGAATAAATTAAATACACGTGCATTAAAATACATAGACTTCTTATTCCACAATAATGAAATCATTTTTTTAGTCTTTCATATACTCAGAAATTTCACTTGAAAATTTAAGATTTAGCTCCGTTTAACTATTCACTCATTCATCCAAAAACTATAATTTTTATAATTAGATGAGGAAACTAAAAATTATTTAATAGTAAACACGAAAAATATAATACTAACACTAGTTTAAATGTAAAAAAAAAAATTAAATAATCAAATATTATAAGATATGGAATAACTAAATAGTTTAAAATGTTTCTTTTTTGGGAGAGAGCGTATTTAAACATGATTTTATTATCAGGGTTGTATACACACTTACCAGAGACTATATCTTGTTGTGCAACTAAATAGTTTAAAATGTTAAATTTAGTAGATTTGATAGGTGTATTTATCAAATAAATAAAGGACATGAAATTATACTCAAATGAGGGAATAAACAGTAGTAACCCTGCACATGGCCATCTGTTCATTTTAAATGGGAATCGAATCGGAACTGAAGCGTACTGTAGATGAATCGAAATCGAATTGAAATCGTCAGTTCAAAGTTTTAAATCAAAATTAAGGGTTTACAGGTCGGTTAAAGTTTATGTGAATGTTAAAATTTAAATCTGAACCAGCCTTAAACCGGCGGTTTAACCGACAGTTTCGGTCCGATTCGAACCGAAAATTTTCTATTGTTATTTTCAAAATGATAATCACTTAGCATATTTTATACACTTCCAAAAGTCTCAATAATTTTTTATTACATAATATACTTTACTTAAGATTTTTTTTAATACATTTTGTTTTAAAAGTTAAAAATCTAAAAAGTAAAATGGTAAAAAAAGAGAGAAATATTTAGTCTAAACTTATATTATTTTAACCTTTTTTTTTTTAACGATTTAAATTGTTTAGTAAATTTAAAATTATATTCTTTTGAAGTATTTTCAAAATTTTCTTATTAATAATATTTAAATAAAATAAAGTGATAATTTATTTGATTATTTTGTAAAATATGAGTATGAGCATCTTAAAATTTATTTAAAATAAAATTTTCCAATATTTTTTAGACGCATATTAATATTTTCGAAAGGAAATTATAACATTAGAATTTATCTTTTTAAAACATATATATATATATATATATATATATATATATATATATATATATATATATATATATATATATATCGGAAACTGTAATCAGAACCGTCGACTAATCAAAACAGTACTGAAATTAGCTAGATCAGAAATCGGACCGAAACCGGCAATTAAAAACCAGTTCACATTCAATATTTTAAAAATTTTGACCGGGCCATGCCTAAGTAACCGTTTAATCTTACCGAATTTCCAGTTATCAACGGTTTGATGAAATCGGTCCGATCGATACAATGGCCGTGTTACACGGCGAGTAATGACGGGCTTTTGTTTCATTCATGAACGCACAACAATTCTTCAATTGCTGAGCCTAACAAGGTATAACGATCATGGATTCGCTGCCGTACGCCGAAGCTGACTTCAGCCTCCGAGCATTAGCAAGGGGAGCTGAGGGATTTGGCCGTTCCGCCATTGGTGGCTTACATGGTCCGATCTATTCTGTCACCACTTTGGCCGGTATTCTTGCTCTCTCTCTCTTTTAAGCTTCATTTTATTCGATCTTTTTTTTTTTTTTTTTTTTTGGCCTTTTGCTTTTTGGTAATTACCTTTTTGTTTTGTTCTCCATTTTATGTACGCTGTTCATATAATGTTTTTTTTCATGTTTATCTGATAATAAAATGGTTTTAATTAGACATTTATATTTAATTATCGTAGTTGTTTTTAGCTTTGTTTGGGATGTAGAATTGGTAAATTCAATGAAAATAGAGCTATTTTTGATTGGTAATGTTCATTGGTATTTGTTAGGGGTTTCTAGTGATGATTGTGGTTTGCTTAGTGGTTTAGAAAATTTTTCTTATTGTTTTTAATCGCTCCTTTACTGGGTTTCTTATTTAGTGCATCAAGTTCTTGTGGTAATTTGAAGTACTTGTGTTTTGGCATTTAGATGATGGTCCTGGATCCCTTCGTGAGGGTTGCAGGAGAAGTGAACCTCAATGGATTGTTTTTGAGGTTTCAGGCACCATAAATCTTTCTTCATACCTAAGTGTGTCGTCTTATAAGACAATAGATGGCCGAGGCCAAAGGGTAAAGCTAACTGGCAAGGGCTTAAGACTGAAAGAATGCGAACATATTATTGTATGTAACCTTGAGTTTGAAGGTGGTAGAGGACATGATGTTGATGGAATTCAAATAAAGCCAAATTCTAGGCATATTTGGATTGATCGATGCAGCCTTCGTGATTACGATGATGGACTTATTGACATCACTAGACAAAGCACTGATATTACTGTTTCTAGGTGGGTTTTCTTTTTTCCCTTGCTTATTAAAAGATTACTATCAATCTTATGTGTAAAATATTTGAGAAATGTGATTTTATTTTGTTTTTGCACCAGATGTTATTTTACACAGCACGACAAGACAATGCTTATTGGAGCAGACCCTTCTCATGTTGGTGATAGATGCATCCGAGTTACCATTCACCATTGTTTCTTTGATGGAACAAGACAGAGACAACCTCGTCTTAGATTTGGGAAAGTGCATATGTATAACAATTACATAAGGAATTGGGGAATATATGCTGTTTGTGCTAGTGTAGAAGCCCAGGTAGCAATTGATGCTTTATTTAATAAATTCGAGCATAGGAGGTGTTCTGCCTCTAGAATATCTGCAGCAAATGTAGCCAATGTCTCAAGCTCATAAATCTGAAATTATTAGTATTTCTAACTATTTTATTTTTCTATTTATTCTATTTATCAGATATATTCGCAATGCAATATATATGAAGCTGGACAGAAGAAAAAGACCTTTGAATATTACACAGAGAAGGTAAATGATGTTCTGATCCTCAATTAATAGAGCTGTAATTGTGAGTTATTTTAACTTTATAATTGTTTTATCACTATTGAAGAGTTTGTAAAATATATTAAAAAAAACTCTATTCTAAGCTAAAAACAAGTAGTGAAACATGAATTGATTTTGTACATCTTGATGAATATTACCTCGGACAGGGCAGAAAGAAGAAGCACTGATTTGGCTAATGTAAACTATTTTAGGAACAGGGCTTAGCTAAGTTGGATATTTTAAGTTGTATATCATATCATTTTTGTAGGCTGCAAAATATGATTTCTAAGGAACCCATTATAGAGTACCAGGCCTCTGTCCTCTGGTTTTGGCTAAACCTCGAATCATATCCAATGTAATGCTACAAAAATGGCTCCAGAAAGTAGTGAAGGAAGCCACTTCTGGACAGCTGTGATTTATTTGGAAAACTACCAATTGTAGGAGATCATACTTGAAACTCTCCTGATACTATTGGTTTTAACTGATTTCTAAATCGGGAAGTTATGTTCATGTAACTGTGCCTTATTTGAAGAGCTAAAACAAAGAAGAAAAAAGAAAAAGGAAAAATGAAAGACAGAGATGTGGTTGTTCTTCATAAAACTGAAATAACAACAATATGCGTAGCTAAGAACTTTTCATCAAAAGGTGTTTGTGTGCGCCTGTTGCATTTTCCTATTTCAAAATATTTCTAATCGATGTGGCTGTTAACATGATTTTTGTGATGGTTTTGTAGGCAGCAGACCAGGAAGAAGCCAGGTCCGGCTTAATAAGATCCCAAGGAGATGTATTCCTAAACGGAGCTCAAGCTTGCTTATTAACTGGGATCGGTGAAGAATATGTGTTCCATCCAAGTGAATGCTATCCAACATGGACACTGGAGGTTCCTTCAGGGTCACTGAAAGAGGTTCTCCAAATATGTGCAGGTTGGCAATCTGCTCCTCGACCAGAAGAGATTACAGCAGTTGCACAGTAACTTGCATGTTTTGAAAAGATCTTTTTTTATTCCGCCTAAAGACTTGTCAGGTGTCTGAAATTTGGCCTTGTTCCAATTCAGCCTAATATGATAATTGAAATTTTTTTGTAGTGATATTATCTGTAGATAGTCAAAACTATGGTAATATTGATGAAATATTAGCTTTGCCATTTAGTTAGTTCAAAGTTAAATTTTGCTGAAATTTTAACCTTTTTCTTCTAATTTTTTGCATTTCAATTTTTTTTTTAGCATTATCAGTTCTTGAACTACAAATAAAAAATACCAATCAAGAATCAAATGTCAGGAGTAGAAGGTCATGATAATTATTTTTCAGCAGCACTGTTTAAATGCCTGTTTCTTGCCTCATGCAACTAACAACATTGGTAGAGAGAACAAGAAGCTTTCAGTATTAGTGTTATTTGAACTTCAATTGCAATATAACACCGTTTATATTGTACTGCATGTATTGTTTAAGCTTTTTCTTTCAGCGCAGAGCAACTAGATGTATTATTAGGGACAAAATTTACCGATTTGAGATAAAACTCAACCTTAAATTATCATGAAAATAAAGAAAATATAAAGACATTGACACGGAAGAATGCCTGGAAAAATCTCACTTGAAACTACTACAGTACTCTTGTTGAACTATCTTTGCTGCCACACACAGGCATTCTTCTTCCTTCTTTCATTAGCACTCTTTGAATAATATCTCAATTAAAATACTGCCTAAATTTGCCAAGTTGTGGTGACCCAGTAGCTCAATAGGTTGCCATTCAACCATAGCTATTTCTGTGCATTGGAAATAAAGCTACCAATGGTTTAGTGGTAGAATTATTACTCCCTTTTCTGTTTGTGTCGTTGTCTCCTGCAGAAAGACCCAACTAAAATGAGCATGGCGAATCCAGGTTAAATGTCTGTAACAGCTATGTGTGCGCGCGCTACTCAATGAGGCCATGAAATATGGAAAATTACATGCACATACAGCTTAATTCAAATATTCAATTCATGCTGGTTTTGAGATGGATCTGAATAACCTCTCTAATTTAATAGGTAATATCCCTGTGTCAATACAGAATATGAATACGAGGACTAAAAAAACTAAATAAATGCATTCAAATAAAGATGCAAATGAGATGATGGAAGATAAGAGAGGGCCTGCAAATGCATCTCTATGAAAGGTTGAGCACATTAAAGTCCTGAGAAAGAAGATGACAACAGGGTAGATCTAGGATGATCTGGAGTGAAATAAAGGATTTAGTAGCAGTAGACTTTTCCCTAGGTGTAACTCTAAACCAAGTGTCATACAAGTAAAGGATTTCTGTAGCCAACCCCAAGTAAACTGCTATTAAGGTTTATTTAGTTCAGTTGAATTGCATCAAGATGAACAACAGAAGTTGAGTCTGTAGTGAGCAATTGAAGGATGTGACAGTAACTATGCATGTCATACTTGCAAACCGAATAAGAGAAATAAGCACTATAAGAAATTGACTCCAGTCTGAATGTTCTCATAGGCAAGTAACAGAATTGAATTGAGTTTGCAGTAACATAACTGTTCTAGCCACAAATACCAAATGAATTTTGATTAGAGTCCTGCAAGGGAAACTGACAATAAGAACAGACAATGGCTTGGATATTCCACATTCAAACAATACACAAATTGACAACTACCATTTTCAGAAAAAGAAAAAAAATTGACAACTACTGTTACAAAAGCAACCTTAATTCAACAAGTGGCATTGAGGCAGTAACCATGCTGCAAATCAGAAGTGTTTAAATAGAAATATTAAAATGTACAAAGGTGTTCAAGTGCAACTCTTTTACCTGAGCTAAGTGCATGGTTGTTAAACTCTCAAGTTAACTCGTAAAAATTTTATGACTCTACATCACTAAAATGTGTTCGATCGCTTCTAAACTCACAAATCGATAATATTAGTACAATAAATCATGTTAAAATTGGTAAACTTGATTAACTCATTAAAAACGCTGGCTAAGTGAGCTAATCTATGAGGGATACTTTGACATGGAAAAGCCAAGAGCACGGACCCCTATCCGGAGTGTCAAGAGTACAGAAGAAGAAATTCAAATAAATGAATTTAAATATTTAGAAAAGTATGTGTATCCTTTCATACTTGTGCATGTAAAAACTATTCTTGAAGGGGCAAAGTAACCAATAGCTACTATAAAAGGGTCAAACCCTATTCAGTATAATCAGGACTTCAACCCTATTCAGTATATGAGGGATACTTTGACATGGAAAAGCCAAGAGCACGGACCCCTATCCGGAGTGTCAAGAGTACAGAAGAAGAAATTCAAATAAATGAATTTAAATATTTAGAAAAGTATGTGTATCCTTTCATACTTGTGCATGTAAAAACTATTCTTGAAGGGGCAAAGTAACCAATAGCTACTATAAAAGGGTCAAACCCTATTCAGTATAATCAGGACTTCAACAAATACTTTCAGGTAAATCAAAATTTATTTGACACTCATACTGAGAAATTGGTTTATTTAAAAAATAAATAGATAATGACAATAAAAACAGGAAAAATTATTGGTCATGCTGCAAGGAACAAGAACCATCGGAACTGCTTCATGCCAATTGATTAGACAAGTACTTCAAAAGATAGAATCAATTTCACTGCAAACTACTCGACCGCCTAGCAAATCCGCACAATAACTAGGAGAGACAACACGAGACACTTTTTTCTTTTGTCACATGGGAAGCCATTCCATCTGGCATTTGAATAACTCAGCTTTTCTGCACTTGAAACCATTATAAAGTGAAGCCCTCTATTTTTCGGTTTTTAAAGTAAAAAGTTCATGGATAAGAACATTACATACAGACAATAAAACATTGTCATCTTGCCTAATAATATCAATTATTCATTGCATATGTGTATTTTAATAGTAGAACTTACCTGCACCAACATTATAGTTTCTTTTCTCAGAGTAGACCATCAAATTAGGATTGGCAGTTGATACAGATCAAATTAGGAGATCCAAATGGACAGAAAGAAATTGGATCAAGAGCCTGTCAATGAAATCAAAAAGAGTTAATAAGAAAATAAAGCAAATCTTACTCTAAATTATGATTCATCAAAACAGACTTTTGATATGCATCACCTCTCAGCATGTTGAATGAACACAAAATCAGATTTGTCTTGTTCTCTGGCTCAATTGATCTTGTGCAGATTAACTTTTACATGGGGGATGTTAGAAATCTTGTGCCAATCTTCTCCTGTCTCCCGTTGACACCTCCGTTCCAGCAGAGGACATAAATAGACAGACAAAGACGAAAGCGATGATGGCAGCTCTTCTGGGATGGACTGAAGCTTAGGACAGTTGCAAATCTCCAATTCCCTTAGAGAGTTGAGATGTTGAAGTCCATTGTAGTCTAGACATTTCAGGTTTTGGAAATCCCAAATTTTAAGAGATGTAAGCGAGGAAGGCAGGAGCATCTTTTCAGGGAAGGATTCCACATTTGAGCAACCCAGCAACAGAAGCCGCACCAAATTTGGGGCAGGTAATCTTCCTTTGAGAAAAGATACTAAATTAGGACATTCCCTTATCTCCAAGGAATTGAGAGATGCAAAATTCTCACGAGTTGCCTCAGTTGTACAAAGGGACTCAAGGAAAGAACATCTTGTGATGCGGAACCTCTTTAACTTTGGGAACAACTCTAGTGGGAAGCACTTGAGTGAATCATGGTTTCTAATATCAATTTCTTCTAGAGTTCTGGAAAAACTGCCCACTAGATCTATTATTGAATCTAGACAGTAGAATCTATCAATTGTAAGACTATGTAGCCCAGAAGGCAATTGCTTTAATAGCACATCACGAGATTCATCCTTCAACTTCATTTTAAGGATTGCTGGAGCTCTTGGAAGAGAAGCTACAAGCTGCAGGCATCCCTCAATCTCAAGTGTTGTTAAAGAAGGAAGGTGAGTAGGCAAGGATGTTGCTAGGTTGGGACATTCTCTAATGTGAAGCTCTTGGAGGAGAGGGAAAGCTCTATATTCATCTTTGTCAACAGAAGAAATCCATTTATGCCATTGTGGCATGCTTTCAAACTTCAAGATTTTGAGGGATCCAAATGGCTTCTTCATGGATGTGCAATTTCCATAGAACTCAGGACCAACATCCACAATTCCATCGAAGTCTGTGATTGAGAGGTCTTTTAGAGATGCTAATTGCCCAAGTGGTGGTAAAGAAAAACAGTATTTGCATCCACTAAGCTTCAGGAATACAATATTTGAGAAAGATGAATCTCCTAACCAATCAGGAAATCCTTCACCCCTATAACCAACTATTGAAAGACATTCAATATTTGCATGGGGTTGTAATTGCTCAAGCACACCTTTCTGATGTACTGAATTATCAGTACCACTGTTCCACATCAATTCCAACTCCTTAAGGTGCCTCTTACCATTCAAATTGGCTGTGCAAGCATCTTCAGCATCCACAATGTTTTCGAGATTCCAAATACAAAGTTTTCCTCGTAGATGCTGAAGCTCACCCAACTCTTTAATGTTAGATCCACCGTGTTTGCTAATAATTAAACATGTTAACAAATGGAGATTTTTTAACTCACCCATTCGCGGTGGCATCTCTTGCAATTTTGTTCCTCCAATATCAAGATGACGCAAGTTGATTAACCTTGCCATTTGGGTTGGCAACTCAATGAGATCTTTGCACTGACACAATATTAATGTTCTCAAATCGCACAAGCCACATATCGATTCAGGTAAACTTATGATCGATGTTCCAGAGAGATCCAAGTGACGCAAATGCTTCAAGTTTCCAATTGAGTCAGGTAAAACAGCAAGATTTGTGCACTCATGCAAGATTAGTGTTTGCAAATTATACAAAATACTCACAATTTCAGGTAAGCTTTTTATTGATGCCGTAGAAAGATTTAGATATCGTAAATGCTTCAAGTAGCCAATTGATTTGGGTAATGCAGCTACACTACGATACTGAGATAGGGATAGTACTCGTAGTTTCCTAAATTTCAGCAATAAATCATTTATTACCTCATTATCAATGCATGACCACTCTACAAGAAGGAAGGTACGCAAAAGCTGCGCTTCATATATGCCCTCAAATTTCTTACTGCTATCATCTTCTGCTCTCACATATGATAAATGGCGAGTCTTTTTAGTAATCTTGCATGAATCTTCACCCTCCAACCTAGAGCAAAATTCTCTAGATACATTTTTGGCCAAGTCATTTATTAGGTCGTGCATAATGAAGCATGAGCGGTAGTCACTTGATCTTTGAAAAAAAGACCTTGATACAAGTTCTTGAAAGTAATCATCGCCCACTTCTTCCATCTCCTTATGTACAAAGGAATGAACCAAGAAACCCTCTGCCATCCATAAAAGGATTAATTCTTCTTTTTCAAATTCATAATCCTTAGGAAATATTGCACAATAAGCAAAACATCGTTTTAGATGCGATGGTAGATAATGATAGCTCAATCTTAAAGCTGGAAGTATGTCATTTGATGTATTCCACAAGCTGCTTTTCAATATCTTCTCCCATTCCTCAACATTTCTGTTGGAGCGTAGAAGACCCCCTAGTATTTTTGCAGCTAATGGTAAGCCTTTGCACTTCTTAACTATTTTTCTACCAATTTCTTCCAAATCCGGGTGTATGCTAGAATTTCTAACATCAAATGCATGTTTAGCAAGTAAGGACCAACAGTCATTATCAGTTAATTCCTTTAGATAATGGGTTGGAACAGTACGCATGGTTGATGCTACATTGGCATCCCGTGTTGTAATAACAATTTTACTTCCTTGTGCCCCAAACTTAAAAGGTATCTGCAAAATTTCCCAATCAGTATACTTACATTTCCAAACATCATCTAAAACAAGCAAAAATCTTTTCCCCATTAATCTTTCCTTCAACTCGAGTTGGAGCTGATTTGGGGTCTGGGTATCACAAGTCAATGAAGTAACCTCCTTAAGGATATCTTTTGTTATCTTAAAAACATCAAATTCTTCTGAAACACAAACCCATACTCTGACTCCAAACCATTCTTGCACTCTGCTGTCATTGTATACAAACTGAGCAAGGGTTGTTTTACCAACCCCTCCCATGCCCACAATGGGTATCACACCAAGGTCATTCCCATTTGCGTCATCACGCAACAACATCTTTATTAGAGCTTCCTTATCATCATCCCTACCATAAACACCAGACTCATCAATTAGAGAAGTAGTAAGTATTCTCTGTAAAAATGGTTTCTCTTCAATACCCTTTCTTAAACCAAGAAACTCCTTTTGCTTCACTAAAATTTCAAGCATTTCAAGAATATCATCTAATTTATCTTTCATCCCCTTTTTAAAAGGATTAACATAAGAGAAAAAGCTCCTCACCTTATCTCCATGAGTTCGATATCCAGCTTCAATCTTTAACCGGAAAGCTTTGTACGAAATCTCATCCAACAAATCATCAGCTTCATAGATAGCATCTTTAAGAGCATCAAGCCACTCTCTTACACCTGGATCAGTAATCTGCTTCTCTTCTGCATCATCCAGCACTCCATTAACAGACAACATTATTGTCTTCAATTTCTTCAAGCGACTCTCACTAATCCTTCTTCCTTTGATGAAATCCACAAACTCCTGAGAAGCAATATTCTTTATCAAGACATCAAGAAAAGCAGAGAGAATTGGTCCTCCCACCACTGCCTCAGCCATGAATTCCTCACCAATGAAGAGCTAAAAAAAAAAACAATCAAACAAGAAATTTTGAGACTAAATCTGATAAACTTAAAAAATTTCTTGTCCTGGGATTCCTATAATTGATTTGACTCGCAAATAAATTTACAAGGCAAGTCAAGTCAATACATTATCCTTCTTCGGTAAAATACGTTGCAATAGACCGGAAACTGACGAAGAAAATTGAGGGGAATAAAATACTTTTAAGGGGTAAGTACTAAATAGCTTGATACTCTTTGTCTTTCTTGAATAATAGTTTACACCCTGTTCGGGAAAGCTTTAGGCTTGTTTGTTTTCCTTAAAAAATATTTCCTAAATAATTTAGTTTTCATTGTTGGTTGAATATTGAAAACTAGTTAAATTTTTTTAACTTATAAAATCATAAAAATATAAATAATAATAGAAATTTTATATTTTGAAAATTTTATTGTTAAATATGAATAAAATAAAAAATTGATAAATTATGAAAATTGTCGGTGATGACCGATAGTGTTGACATGTGATGAATGGTAATTGATAACAGTGACTACTGATAATTAATAAATTAAATAATATGAATTTATAAGTTTATAATAGGTTTATTAATGTTTAGAAAATATTTTCCTCCCTTAAAAAATGGAAAGTCATTTTCTTTAAAAATGACTTTATTTTTCTTTGATCATGAAAATATTTTCTATTGATTTATTTCTCTGCATGCCCAAAATAATATAAATTGTGAAAAATATTTTTCTGCAATTTATTTTATGAGAATAAACGTAAGCTTAGAAGAAAGAAAATGGATGCGAAAAACATAGAAAATGGAAAATAAAATTGAAGGGAAGTTTATTTTCTTTTTTTTTTTTTCAAATAAAACTCATTTTCCTGCTGTATTGCATCATGTACTCGTGATTTATTTATTTTTTTTATTTCTGATCTTTTGTTATTTTTTATTTATATTATGATAATTATAAATCAACTTTAGAGCATGATAAGATACAATGACTCTTTAAAAAAATTTTCATACGTACAATAGATCATTTTGTATCAACGAAACTGAAATAGCATCACTTCTCTCTCTCTCTCTCTCTCTCTCTCTCTCTCTCTTTCTCTCTCTCTCTCTTTTAAGCAAAGCAAAAAGAACATAAAAAGGTAAGAGCATTTGAGGTGATCTATATTAGCTTGTATCGTAATTTATCTAATAGCCACATTTAGGGGGTCTAACATGAATCGGAATATTTCAATATAAATCTAAATTCCAAATCAAATATTAATTTGGAATGAAATTTTAGAATACATAATTTAAAATGGAATGTAATTTTTAAATATATGGAATATGAAATGAAAATTAAAAAGTAAAATTTCATATTCCAATCTATATACCGAATTTTTATTTTATTATTCTTTAGTTTGTAAATATATGTTTTAAAATAAAATATTAGAATAAAATATCTTTAATTTTTTTATCTTTTTTAAGAAAAATTTTATTTAATTCTGAAACCACATAATTTAATAGAAATTTTAACTCTAACCCTAATTATTTATTAATATATACTATGTGCTTGAATACTCATATATATTTTTTTGGGCTGAAAATTATAATTTTAGTTATAATATCTTACCTTTTATTAAATTATATGGTTTGAAATATTTTAGTATGCTTAGACTCATAATATATATTTTTTTATAGATTTAATAGTTTTTAATGGATTTAATGACTACATATATTGATAATATCCTAATATGAATGATATTATCGTTTGCTGATTTTGTAATATTATTATTAATAATTATTAAGCTATTAATTATATGAATTGAATTATTAAATGTTAAGGGTGAAGTGTACCTATTATCTATAAACATGTAAGATTAAATATTATATTTAGTTATATGGGGTATTAATTTATTATTTTTAAAAATATTTTATTGAGTTATATGTGCTATTATTCCTTATTAGATTTAAAATTTTACATTTTAAAAAATGTTATAATATGTTAGATTTGTATTTATGGTTAAGAAATTTAAAACTACTGAATTCCAAACTGAATTTCAATGGAATAGTATGGAATAAAATTTTAATAAAACAATTTGATTTTATTCTTGATTCTCATATTTATAGGAAAGCCAACATATGTTCAAATTGGTTAGTTAGTTTTGCGGTTAATTTTCCATTGACTGTTCATAATCTAGATGGTTGTCCGTTAGATTTTACTGGTTTGAATTTCTCATGATGCTGCAGGACTAGCTTTGTTGCCTTCTATTTCTACAAAAAAAAAAAAAAAAAAAAAAAAAAAAAAAAAAAAAAAAAACTGAAAAATCCAAGTGAGAAGAATTTAAAACATAAAAAATAGTTTGACAATATGCACAAAAGGAAAGCAGTGAAGCCAAATGAGTGAAGTTCTAAGAGCTAACACTTCAATTAGAAGAGGATCTTTTATAGGTTAAAATGAGCTCAAATTATGTCTGAAATGCCTCTAAAACTAAAATGTTCTTACGAAGAAAATGCCTCAAAAACCTAAGATTTTAAAAATTGATAGTTGTTAGTTGATAGCAGATAAATGATGGTTGTTTGGTGAAACTTTAGTAATGAATTTTTTTTTTTTTTTTTTTGAGAAAAATCAAAATAGAAATTTCATTGATTAGAAACTGTATACAGATACGGGATACAGATCAATCTTTTTCTATATTTTTATATAGGAAGTCTAATAATAAACCACTCATATAAAGAATAAAAAAATATAATTTTAATTTGAAGTATATGATTGAGTTGAAGAGTATAATATTTATGCTATAAGTGATCGCTTGCTTCATTTGGTGGTTATTTATGGTCATTGTTGGACTCCATGATCTTTCTACAAGTTTAATATGATTGTCTTCAAATTTCTTCCTTCTATCGGAGATGAGATCTACACTTCTTTTTGCATAACTATCTAAATAATAAAAAACACTGGACAAAATCACTATAATGGTGATAACAACAATTTATAACTAAGTCTGAAAACAAAATTTTAAAATATGGGCAATAATAAATTTCTATATTTGAGCGACAATAACTTAGATACGTAAACAAATTTGAGAATTATTTGTAGAAAAATAAACAAAAAAAGGAAAGAGATGACCACAAATAAGAGCTCACTGGTTGCCGTCCGTAGAAGGAGAAAAGAGAGTTTAGGTTTTAGATTTTGAGAGAAATATAATTTAAATGAGAGCTAGTAATGGTTATTGTTAAAATATAAAAGAATCATTAAAGATATTTTATCTTCGAACATAATATAATTAAAATTTTATTTCTTTTATAAGTAAAATGTTATCTAATTTAAAATATTATAGTTCATGGATCACAGTATGATGAAAGCTTTTCAGTTTTATAATTTAATGCGTCTAATTTCATTTTTTATTGAGATGGGGCAAAATTCTCATTTTTATGTTTAATGGGTATTAAAATTTTATTTCATAAAAAAGTATTAAATATATACGAGCAAAATAAAGAACTCGAAATTGAGATCTCTTATTCAAGAGGTAGAAAGATTAATCAAACTACAAGACTATAATTACTTAACTTTCTTGAAATTCTTAACCAGTTTACCAAAGGCATTGGTTAGAAAAACCAGATATATATAAGAATATGGTGAAGCAGAATGCCCTTAGATAATAGGGAAGCTTTTCTTTCCGTTGCAAGATTTACTGGAAACATTTTCTTGCCTCATTTAGAAGTTGGATTTGTGACATTTACTCTCTTTGTCTTCCTCTTTTTCAACCAAGTCCTGAACTTGTTCCAGAACTTTTACGACATTTTTCATTTCTGGCCTATCCTCTGGTTCCTTTGACACACATTGGGATGCAATTTCAGCAACCTTAAACACACTGCTTGGTACATACTGGATTGAAGGAGCATTATTCACAAATTTGCAAAGTTTAGTAAGCTGATCACTTCCCCACTCAATTTGTTGTCCAAGTAAAGCTTCGTTGCGAAATAAAATTTCAAGTAGAACAATTCCAAAACTGTATATATCACTTTTTGCAGTTGCATGACCTTCATGAGAAGGGAATAAAGTAAGAAAATATCATAGAATCAAGGTTTAGGTTTCAGGAATTATTAATATACACTTTGGTCCATACTTATAGCATTTTTTATTTGAGGACCAAAATGTACATTAGATAAACTTCATGCGCTTTTTTGTAATCAACCCTTTTAGGAATGCTAAATTATATGAACTTTTTAACAAGATAGTGAAGGAAAATACCTGTGCTGATATATTCAGGTGCTACATACCCTGCAGTGCCCAAGAACTTTGCATGGTTTTCACTACCTGGTTTCTCATCCTTATCCAATCCGAAGCCCCAGAGTTTGGCATTACACTTCTGTTATTTTACAATGAAGAAAGAAATCAATGCACGTTTTGGAGAGTTGATTATATTGTTAATAAACTTATCTACAAATCAAGTTCGCGAATGGATTTTATTTTTTTCTTTACATACCGAATCAAGCAAGATGTTAGATGCCTTAAAATCTCGATATATAACATCTGCCTTGTCATGAAGAAATGCTAGACCCTTGGCAGCATCAAGGGCTATTTTCATATAATGACTCCAGGAAAGTTGTTTAAAGCAAGAACCAACTACAACCAGATGATCATGTAATAATATTACAGCTTTAGTTAGAAGCTCAGACCAAGTTTCAATAATCAATGATCTTACATTGAAATAGATGATTCCTCAAGTTGCCATTGGGCAGAAACTCATAAACCAGAAGTCGCTGGTCGTTCTCTGCACAGAAACCTATCAATTTCACAAGATTTGGATGACATTGCTTCCCCACACATTCAATATCTGCCTATTGTATAAGAAGAACTGAAACACATATCAATCTTTTATATATTGTCATCTACCTGAACTAAAATTACTAAAATCAGGGTACCGAAACATGTATTTATATGATAATATCCTGTGCTAAAAGGTAAACATTTGACCAACAGACTAGCTAAATGGTAAATAACAATGTACATTATGTTGCTGCTTGTGCGATTTGATTATACAAGTTCGATGTATGAGAAGCGCACTTGTTGGTAAGGTAAAAAACCTTTATGTTTTACGGCCTAAAGGGGATTAGTACATACTAAAGGTGGAGGTCGTCCTGGTTTGACCAGAAAAAACAAGCAAGTCATTAAGCCAAAGGATAGCAGAAGCAATACTCACCAACCACTCTTGTTGAGTCTTGCAACCCTTTCGATAGAACTTCTTTACCGCGACAACCGTACCTTTCTTATATGTTGCAGCCTTTAATGAATGCTCATTGATCCACCCCTTGAAGACACAGCCAGATTCACCATTACCCAACTTATAATGCAGGCTGAAGTTACTTGTGGCTTTTCTTAGTTCACGAAAGCAAAACATCTTCAAATTAGATGATGGTAGGATATCACTGCTTGTCTCAGCAGTTGAACGCATAATAGCAGATGAGACCTTGCTGCTTGACTTGCTCATAATTCCTACCTCAGCTACATATTTAGGTTCAGTCAGTTCTCTTGTGTATGATACCACCAAATAAAGGGTGCCCAAATATACCTCAACAATACCCTAAACACTATTTATTAGTTGTATATCCTCCTAAGAGTAGTTATTAACCTATATGATTCAATCGTTTGTTTACACTATCTGATGTCTGGAATTGTTACAGGTGTTTAGAAGATTAGAAAACGAGAGAAAACTATGAAAGGGAGAGAGAAAACGAGAGAAAACACATAATAGCAAATGTTTATAAGGGAGAGAGAAATTCTTCCACTAAAGGGAGAATTTCAAGAGTTTATAAGATGTTTCACATATTTTCTGCATCTTATCTCAGCCGCGCTTTTCATACAATTGAGAATCAGGAGGCTTAGCTTAACAGACTCTAATAAATATAACAACCTAGGAGAATCAACTAACTGAAGCTTAACTGACCCTAACTATATTTACTAATTTACCACACAACAAGATGGACATGGGTAAAATTCTTCAATAGTGAAAGGAATATTTTAGCAAAATAAAAATGAATCATGATGGTATAAAACTCTGCAGTAAACGTAAATCCACCATGTAGAGTTCAAAACCATCTTAGGACATTTTTGATTCGCATTCAAATTAGAAATGGAAATAGAAATTGTTTTTCAGATATAAAAACATCATATAAAATTCAAATTCCCAGTCAACCAAAAAGAAAGTTCTCGCTTCCTTTCTTATCCTAACTCTTCTCAGCAACCAAACAGAGAAACTATATTCAATCCCCAGCAAGCAACACAAAAATTACAAAAAAAAAAAAAAAGGCCTACCTATGGAAGTGAAGGCCACTTCAAATTTGATTCTTCCACTAAAGCTTAAATCTTGGCCTTAATACCAAACAAACCCAGCTGCTAAGCATCCCGATAATACCCAGCAGAAGAGAACTTAAAAAGAAACTTAACCCTGTAATGTGAACTTACAGAGAAGTTTGGTTTTAAAAATCAACGTCTTTCCATGACCGACCAATTTTAACTTTTGACAAATCAAACTAAACAAATACAAAGTGAACGCAATAATGATGGGTCCAGTTAACCCAGTTGATTCTCCACAAGAAGAAAGTTTTGGCCTCAGTCTGGCCAAGACTGCTGGACTTAGTCAATATTAAGGACTAAAAAGAAAAATGCCATCAATTCTCTTCCACACTTCAATTTCTCTATTTATTGTTTCTTTTCTTTTATTTATACATCAATATATTTATAAATACTTAATATAATCTCTTGATTTGAGCACTCATTAATTATAACTGGCTTCATAAAAATACATTTTCTTAGTATTCTGTTGATTTGATTCCAATTTAGAACATCGATTCAGAACGGAAGAACTATAACCATAACGATGGGAGAGGGTACAGAAAACTTTTTGTGGGGCTCTCCGTATCTTCCTTGGCAACTAGTTGCACTCTTTCCTATAATCTCTTCGTTCATTCATTTATTATTATTATTATTATTTCTTTGTAGCCAAATTTCCAAGTAGATTTACTTTTTCCTTGTGAGAATTGAGAAATGTTGCATTCATTTCAAAAAAGAAAAAGTAAGAAGAAAAAGACAGCTACTGTGGTAAAAAATGCATGTTAATCTAATAAGGAATTTGATTTATCTATCCTGCAGATAGGGAAAAAACCAATATTATATAACTGTACAATTAACTGATCATTCTTGTATGGAGTGACATTATATTGACTGGCTGCTACTGCTACTGTTAGGCTTGTGTTTATCAAGCAATGAAATATTTATCTTCATGCCTGTATAATGATCAGACAATAGCAATACCTGCTTTTCCTGATATCGTCAATACAACTAACGAAGAATGTCTCAAGAACAGGAGAAGAAGATGGCCTCAAGACAGCAAACAACTTTTCCATTGCAAACTTCATTTGAGTTTTTCCCTGCTATGATCAGAACCATTGCTTGATTTGTAATGCTTAGAGCTTTTGCATACTTTATTCTCATTGCAATCCTGAAGGTTTTCCAAGATAAGGACCACCTCTTTCATGTCTGGGCGAGACTTTAGTGCCTTTGATACACAATCGCATGCAAGTTGAGCTACTTTTAATGCACTCCTTCCTGAATGCTCACCTAAAATGGCAGGGTTCAGAATTCGGGAAATATTGCGGGTGTTGCTAATGCTTCTTGCCCACTCAGCTAAATTTTCTTCTTCACGTGGCTTGTTTCTGTCTATCACTTGCCTTCCAGATAACATTTCAAGGAGAACAACCCCAAAACTGTATACATCGCTTTTCATGTAAGTATGACCTTCATAAGAAGGAAGAAAGTGAGATAAACAAGAGAATGTTCTTTTTTTTGGGGCTACAAGACAATTAAAAATGGCCAAAACGAACTAATGCAAAACAGAAACCAAGTGATACCTGATCTCATGTATTCAGGTGCTGCATACCCTTCGGTACCCAAGAATCTTGTAGAAACATGGCTTTTACAACCTATTGGCCCATCTTTAGCCAATCATAAATCAGATAGTTTGGCATTATAGTTCTGTCATTTTTACAATAAACAAAGAACGTATCAGATAGTTATTAACACTGCAATTCTGCAACTCCCACAGAAACCAAATTCAGAAATAGAGCATTTTTGCATACCAAATCAAGCAAGATTTTAGAAGTTTTAAAATCTCGATATATTATATCTGCCTCATCATGAAGAAATGCTAGACACTTAGCAGCACCAAGTGCGATTTTCATACGGAGATTCCAAGAGAGTGGTTGAAATTGGGAATCCCCTGCTCCCACAGAATCATGAGGCACTGAGAAATCTTGCACTTTCAGTTAGAAGATAGAGCAGCCAATCAATTACTCACCTCCGAATAGTTGATTCTCCAAGCTGCCATTGGGCATAAACTCATAGACCAGAAGCCGGTGGTCACCCTCCAAGCAGTAACCAATCAATTTCACAAGATTTGGATGGTATAGATGTCCCATGTATTTGATTTCTGCCTATTGTCCAAGAAGCATACAAAAATTTACCAATCATACTATTTTCAAATATTGACATCTATGCACTATACAACTGGCAGGACATATAAAGATATGTACCCAAATAAGACAATTTAATAAAGGTTTTGCTATCATTGTAACCTTCAAGGGCAATTTGAAGCAAGAATTACCAAAGCACGATACATTATGGTATGTTTGATTGTATCTTAACTCTCATATGAGGAAGTTTAAGGGTTCTACATAAAATCCACGTAAAAGCAACAGAAATAGGAACACAAACTCAAGGATCGAAAAAAGGATACTCACCAAAAGCTCTTGCCTATCTGGGCAACCCTTTTGATTAAACATCTTTATAGCTACAGCCATGCCAGTGTCAGGCCTTGAAGGCTCTAAGGAACACTCATCAATCCACCCTTTGTAGGCAAGACCAAAACCAGCTTCTTCGAACACAGCATCCGGTCCGAAGTCATTTGTTGCTTCTTCCAGTTCACTGAAGCCAAAGCTCTTCAAATTGGGTGACTGTAGGATCTGACCAAATTTTGGGGTAGTTGAAGGCACTGACAGATGAGACCATTCTACTGACTTTGATAGTAACTTATTTCCATCATTATCTTAATTAAGACAGCACCAGATAACTCATTTCAGTTTTTCTATTTACTTTCTATGTATTTAATCATCCGACATTATTCCTGAAAATTAATTGTATGTATGTGCACCAGAGAGAAAATTTTCCTAAAACATAGCCAAAATTGTCAAATTTGTCTGGTGAAAACTGAGTGGAATTTAGAAAGCTATAACTTATCTTGACAGTTTCGGAAATCAAAGCTCCATTCCAGGTAAAATTAACGATGCCTTAATCACAAACAAAGACTCAAACTAACTGGAACCAGCTCAATTTTCTATGTTGTAAAATATAACTGGGTCCTTAAGTTCCAAATTAAAACTTAAATCTCTCTAAGTTTGAGAAAAAACTATGATGTTTCTAACTTTTGCTTTATTTCATCGGATTCTTCCGTCTAAAATATAAGCTCTTTCCTCCGAAAAGTGAGCATATTCCATCCAAAAAGTGTGTCTAACTAAAGGTAAAAACCTTACCTTTTGGATGGAAGGACATGATAGTTAGATGGAAGTATAAGTTAGGACGTCATAGTTATTTCTTGAACGTAGAGGGACTTAAATGTTAATTGAAACATAATTTAGGGATTCAATTATATTTTACACTTCTATATATCCTCTAATTCAACAAATTCAGGTATTCATTTTCAGAAAGACCTATGGCCACCCAACCATGCGAACCATTGTCAAATTTGAATAGACACTCTTATTACCCCAAAAGAGCACAACTAGATAGCAAAATTCTCAGATGGTGATTAGTGAACCAAATATTTTCCTTTTGGTAAAAAGGTAATCATGAAATGTTATAAATGTTAGCCAATGCTCAATTTAATATCAAAACAAGCTAAATTTCAGGTCCTAAAAATTGAAGAAAGTTCTCGCTTCTGTTTTTCTAACCTAATTTTTTTTCAGCATCCAAATAGAGCATAAACTGTCTAATGATCTAATCCAAAGAAAGAAAGAAAGCACAAGGAGATGATTGTGTTTTTGGCAATCTGAAAAGCAGGAATTTTGACAAGAAATGATTAACGAAAAACATACCATGGTGAGAATCACCCTTTATAGCATTTTCTGCACTAAAACACAACCCCATGAAGATTCAGAACAAAGCTCGAACCTTTACTCTTCTGGATCACAACACTCAGCTACTAAAGGACGAAGCTTTAAACGAAAATGGAAAATTACATCATGTAAAAGAAGAAAAGCTATGAAAATTCCAAATCCCAATTGGACATGATTGTCATTTGCAAGTTTTTGACTAATCAAAGTTAAACAATTCAATGAGAAAGAGGAGAGAGATAGAGAGCAGACTCATGTTTCTTTTTGAATTGTAGGTAATGCATATATAGAAACATTAAAGATTATATTAGTTTTCTAGCGTATGATACACCCACATAAAGGATGCTCACATAATCTTATTATGTCTTATAACCACTAAGAATCATGAAGCTCAGCTGAACAAACCCTCATATATATAAGAACGAGGCAGAATCAACTAATTGAAGCTTAACTATATTTCCTTCCAAAGACTTCTTTTACTCCAATATACTATTAAACTAAAAGAGCATAACAAGATGAAATAGCCCAAAATTCTTCAAAAGTCAGAATAATATTTTAGCAAACAAAAAAGAATCATGATGGTATTAAATTCTGCAGTAAAAGCTAATCCACCAGGAGGTAGAGTTTCAAACCATCATAGGACATGTTTGGTTCGCATCCAAATCAGAATGGAAATGGAAACAGTTTTCCAAATATATAAACATCATATAAAATTTGAATTCCTTGTCAATTAAACAAAAGAATAAAAATGAATTCCTATTTCAAAAATTGCATTCGCTTCATTATTTGCATAACCAAATGAACATGGCCTTAGAATAGACTTAAATCCCTAGTCTTAAGAAAGAAAATTCTGGCTTCCTTTCTTTTCCTGCCTCTTCTAGCAACCAAACAGAGCAACTATGCCGAATCCCACCAAGTAAATACAAACAATTCAAACATAACCATACCAAAAACAAGCCAAAGTAGCCAAAGAAACAAACTGTAAAGCATAAGGAATTTGTAAATTTTGAAACATATATACAATAGTGAATACCACTCTGAGATTTGATCCTTCCACTAAAGCTCAAATCTTGGCCTTCTTACCAAACAAACCCAGCTGCGAAAGCATCCCAAGAGTACTCTGCAGAAGAGAACTTACAAAGAAGCTGACCCTGTAATGTGAACTTACAGAGACGTTTGGTTTTAGAAAATCAAAGTCCTCCTTTATAAACTAATTAGTGGACTAAGGACATAACTGACCAATCTAGTTCTGACATATCAAACAAAACAAATACAAACTGGGTCCACTTAACCCGGTTGGTTCTCTACAAGAAGAAAGTTTTGGCCTCAATCTGGCCAACACTACTAAAATTCAATCAACTTTAAGAACTAAAAAGAAAAATGCCATCTATTCCATTCAGTTCTCTTCCACACTTCAGTTTCTCTATCTATTGCATCTCTTCTTTTATTTATGCATCAAAAATCTATATAATCTCTTGATTTGATTACTCATTAATTATGACTGACTTCATAAAAATTAGTATCGTGTTGATTAGATTTCCAATTTATAACATCAATTCAGAAAGGAAACTATAATCCAAGGGAGAATACTGAAAATTTTTGCCGAAGCTCTTTGTATCTTGGCAAAAAGTTGCATTCCTCGTATTCCTTTTTTTTTTTTTTAGTAGCATGATTTGACATATGATGTTCATTCTTTTTAAATTTATTTTCGAAGGAGATTTTAGTTTCTTCTTATGAAAAATGTGGCATTCATTTCAAAAAAGAAAAGGATAGATGTTGTGGTAAAGATGCATGTTTATATAATCTAACATTGAATTTGATTAATCTATCCAGCAGATAAGAGTAAAAACCAATACAATGTAACTGTACACTAAATTCATCTTTCTTGTATGGAGTGACATTACATTGAATGGCTCTACTGCTACTGCTAGGCTTCTGTTTATCAACCAATGAAATACTTATATTCATGCCTGTATAACGCTCAGCCAATAGCACTACCTGCTTTTCATGATGTCAATACAAATAATGAAGAATGTCTCAAGAACAGGAGAAGAAGATGGCCTCAAGTTCAGCAAACAACTTTTCTGTTGCAAACTTCATTTGAATTTTTTCCTGCTCTGTTTAGAACCATTACTTGATTTGCAATGCATGGACCTTTTGCATACCTCACTGTCATTGCTGTCCTTGAAGGTTTTCCAAAGTTTGGACCACATCTTTCATGTTTGGCCGATACTTTGGCTCCATTGATATACATTTGTATGCGAGTTGTGCTACTTTTAATGCACTGTTTCCCGAATGCTCACCTAAAAAGGCAGGATTCAAAACTTGGGAAGTTCTGCGTATGCTGATAATGCATCTTGCCCACTTAGCCAAATTTTGTTCTTCAGATGGCTTGCTTCTATCCATTGCTCGCCTTCCAGATAACATTTCAAGGAGTACAACCCCGAAACTGTATACATCGTTTTTTGCAGTAAGGTGACCTTCATATGAAGTAACAAAGTGAGAATTTTTTTTTTTTTTTTTTTTTTTTTTTTTTGTATTTTTTTTTTTTTGGGTGGGGTGGGGGGAAGGTGTGGTGGTGTTACAAGACATTGAAAAAATGCCAAACATGAACTAGAGTGAAATAGAAACCAAGTGATACCTGTCCGGATGTATTCAGGTGCTGCATACCCTTCACTCCCCAAGACCCTTGTAGAGATATGGCTCTTACAACCTACTGGCCCATCCTTAGCCAATCCTAAATCATAGAGTTTGGCATTATAGTTCTGTCATTTTTACAATGAAAAAAGAACGTGTCAGATAGTTATTAACATTGCAATTCTACAACTCCCTCAGAAACCAAATTCAGTAATAGAGCATTTTCACATACCAAATCAAGCAGGATATTAGAAGTTTTAAAATCTCGATATATTACATCAGCCTTATGATGAAGAAATGCCAGACACTTGGCAGCATCAAGAGCAACTTTCATACGGAGATTCCAAGAGAGTGGTTGAAAGTGAGAATTTCCTGCTCCCACAAATACATATTTGAGGTCAGGATAAAACTTGCATTTTAAATTGGAAGATTGAACAGCCAATCAATGACTCACTTCCAAATAGATGATTCTCCAAGCTGCCATTGGGCACAAACTCGTAGACCAGAAGCCGTCGGTCATCCTCCAAGCAGTAACCAATCAATTTCACAAGATTCGGATGGCATAGCAACCCCATGTATTTGATTTCTGCCTATCATTCAAGAAACATTACAAAAATTTACTGATCATGCTATTTTCAAATGTTGACGTCTATGCACTAAAAGTAAAACTTCAACCAAAAGGACATATAAAGATATGTAGCCAAATAAGATGATTTAGTAAGCCATTCAAAGGCATTCTGAAGCATTACATATCAAAGCACTGTACATTATGGCATGTGTCTGGTTAATCTTAACTCTCATATGATGAAATTTAAGGCTTCTATAGAAAGTCCAATAAAAGAAACAGAAATGGGCTGATAAGCTCAAGGATAGAGAAACGATACTCACCAACAATTCTTCTCGACCTTGGCAGCCATTTTGGTTAAGCATCTTTACAGAAATAGCCATGCCTGTATCAGGCCTAGAAGGCTTTAATGAATGCTCATCAATCCACCCTTTGAAGACAGAACCAAAATTACCTTCTTCTAACACAGAACCCGGTCTGAAGTTACTTGTTGCTTCTTTTAGTTCACTAAAGCCAAAGCTCTTCAAATTGGGTGACTCTAGGATCTGACCATTTGTTTGCGTAGTTGAAGGCACTGTGTCAGATGAGACCTTGCTGCTTGACTTACTCATATCATTCCCACCTTTGCCAAGACATTTAAGGTTCATCTCAATAGACATTAATGAGTGGTGCACAGACACACACATGCATATATGATTACATGATTGAGGAGTAATAGTTATGATAGGACCAGTATATACTAAATTTATGCTAAGAGATTAAAGCTGGAAAAGATTATTGGTGCTTGATGATATAATTTGAAATGCTGTTAACCATCCGTCATACAGTATATCCAAAAAGAGTACTTATACCCTAATAATATGCTATACATTGTTTGTTCTTAATATTTTTATGAAAATAACTTAGAGATCATTTTAAAAGATATTAACCCATACTTTTGGGGATGATTTATCTGCACTTGGACCGTATTCTGAACAAAGACCTGCACATCTGATAGGTGCATGGGGTTTTGTCCATTTTAATAAAGAGGGAGCTGGATTAGAATTATTTGAATTCATTGAGAAGTGCAGATTGATCCTCAGATGGTATTTGGTAATTAAGAAATCTAGAATTTCTGCTAAACCAGTACTAATGCCATTTTTGAGTGGATATTATCATGAGAATGAGTGAAATTTCAGTCTTCACATGCCCCTGAACTAGAGTTTAATATCAGCTTTAATGGTCTGAGGTCAATGGTAACTTATGTCCATCATTCTCTTAATTAAGACAACATCAGCTAACTTTTATTCCAGTTTTTCTATTTACTTTCTATGTATTTACTCATCTGACAATATTCCTGAAAAATTAATTATGTTTGTGTCAGAGAGAGAATTTTCCTAAAGCATTGCCAAATTTGTCAACTTATTTGGTGAAAGCCAAGTAGAATTTAGAATGGCTATAAGTTATCTTGATAGCTTCTTAAATCAAAAGCCACATGCCAACTCAAATCAACAATGTCTTAATGACAAAGACTCAAACTAACTGGAACCAACATTATTTCTATATTTCATCTCATCCACCAATTTCAGGTATTCACGTTGCCAAATTTGATTAGACACTGATATTAACCCAAAAGGGCACAAGTAGACAGCAAAATTCTCTGATGGTGAATAGTGAACCAAAGTTTTTCATTTTTAGCAAGAAAGTAATCAACCAATCGCATAACTATCAGCCAGAGCATAATTTGATATCAAAACAACCTAAATTTCAGGTCCTAAAAATTGAAAAAGAAAATCACTTATGTTTTTATACCCTAGCTTTTCTCAGCAACCAAACAGAGCATTAGTTGTCTAATACCAAGAAAGAAATAAATCACAAAGAATTGATTGTGTCTGGCAGTCTAAAAGGCAGGAAGTTTGATAAGAAAAGAGCAATTGAAAACTTACCATGGTGAGAATCACCCTCTGCAGTGTTTGCTGCACTAAAACACAACCCCATGAAGATTGAGGACAAAGATCGAATCTTTACTCTTCTGGAGCACAAGGCTCAGCAACTAAAGGATGGCCCTTTAGACAAAAAGTGCCAATCACTTCATGTTGTAAGAGAAGAAAAGCTAATTTCGTGAATCCCAATCGGCAATAATCGTCGATTGCATTTGCAAAGTTTTGACTCAGAAAAGTCAAGCAAGTCAACCACCAGAGGAGGAGGAGGCGAGGAGCGAAGTAGAATTCTGAATTGAATTTTTCAAAAGTTTAAATGATCTAAGTTTTTTTAAAGGACAAATACCCCTATTTATTTTTTTCTCCATTTTTCTTTTATAAACACGTTGACTTTTTATTAGGCTTTAATAAATTATTTAGATCATGTTGGTCAATAATTTTTTAAAATAGCTTTTTAGAATGTTAAAAAAAAATTTTTTTATTGTTCGGTATTATATTATTTAGGCTAACTTAGATATTAAAGTAATATTTTATAAAAGATTAACGTCTATAATATTTAACTTTTAGCGTCTTATAAAAAAATTGAATTACTAAAATGGCTAATACCATTGGATAGACCTTTAATCATTCGGTTTAAAAATATCATTTTTGCCATTAAATACTACTAAATTAGTAAATGTAAGAAATGAAAAATCAAAACTACGATAAGGTGAATAACAAAATAATTAAATATTATGAAACACCCTTAAATGACACATTTTAAACACAATAATTAAATAATTTAATTGTAGATTAAAAAGTAGGGATGAAATAATAATTTTGGTCAAATCTTAAGTGATTTTGTAGTATTTATCTTTTGTATTAACTATGACTTCAAATTGAATAATGCTGAATTGCCTCCCTCGAAGACAATATATAACTAGTCAAGTATGTAGGCGATGCGGACTATATAATTTATGTTTTTTTAAATTAAATTGAGTATAATTTTTAAGAAAATTATTGTTATTTATAATTATATTGCTTTAATTTAAATAATTTACTTAGTTATTTTTAATTAAAAAAAATAAAGGAAACTTATAAGCTTTTATATAAAATTCTCAAGTAATAGACTGAAATATTAATTAGCACAATTAATTATTATAAGTAAATTATTGTAATTCAAGTGATATAGTTAATTAATTATTTTTTTCACTTTAAAATTCTCATATATTCAAATAAACTAGATGAGGTATAAGAATATTTAATTTTAATGAAATAAAATTTTAGCAAATTGAAATTAATTTTAATTCTATTTGTCAATGTAACTTTATTATTTAATTCATTTTTAGTAATTATGACTCTATTATAACTCCATTATGTTTTTTTTATAGATAAAAACTATTTAATAAAAAAACTCAATATTTATTAGTATTTATTATTAGTTTGTAACTCCATTATTTTATTAAATACAAAAAATATTAGTTATAATGAAAAAATAAAATGTCACGTCATCAGTTTCATATTTTAATATGTTGCCATAAAAATATATAAGCCTTAGAACTTATATATATATATATATATATTATCAAAGAAGTTTATCTTAATGATAGCCAAGCCTCAGTCTCTTAAATTGACAAATGTAAAGAGAGTAGTTATTTAGCTCATGTTTTATATTTTCAATAACGTATTTATTAAGATAATATCTATTATTTACATTTCGATCAAGATAATGTCATTAAATTAATTTAAAAATATATTAAAATACTGTTGGTTCATTTTTTGAGAAAAGAGCAACGAATCCGTTGGTTGACAGCTTGGGTTGGAGAATTGCGGGCGTGTCAAGTGTGTGAAGTATATCAACTGAGAAATTAATATCACGCTTGATCTGACTTCTAGGTTGTTGGTTTGGATCCACGGCAAACACTTCACTGGTTGTGCAATTTAAAATAAATTTGACTAGAGGAAATTGTAAAGAGAGTTTGATTGCTTGAAAAGTAAATTTTGATTGCTTGTATTGAAATGAAAGTTGTAATTACAGGAAATGTAATTAAACTATGCTTAGGAAAAATAAAGACAATGTTTTGAACATTAAATTGCTTGACTCATTGGAGAATTTGATTTAATTTGTTGAATTCGTTGGAAAATTTGGTTAAGCTTCTCTTGCTGGTTTTATAGGTTCCACAGACAGTTATCAAAAGGAGCCACTGACACACATTCTCATTAGTTACTTTGATCTCCCACCTTCCTGTAGAGCAATTGCTAGAGGAGTGCTTTTTTTGTTCAACTGTAGCCCACGTTTCTATTGTCTCTTTCTTTTAATTAATTAATTAATAAAAATTAATTACCCAAAATAATATTAATTGAGCCCTAATTAAATAAAATTCAATCCCAATCCAAAATACTAAGCCTAATTCTAAAAAAATCACAAAATAGATTCAACAATTGCCTCCATATTAAGTTGGCTTGATAAATCATGCTTAATATGCTAATCCATTTTGAAAATCCAAACTCATTTATGATTTAAAATTTTCAAAATTAAAATAAAATCTCACAATCACACTCTCTTTGCAGACTCCCAAAATTTAACACTACCCAACAAACAAACAAAAAACCTAACACTTCATTCTCCTTCTCTTTCATATCTTTAGGTGCCGCTGTTCACCAAGGTAAGTGCTTCATAGACAAATCATAATCCACCATTATCAAGCACAAAAAAAAAAAAAAAAAATATCACTGTTAGCTTCGTTTGATCCCCAAAGAAATTCACAGATGGCCAATTGCGTTATTTTTTAAAATTCTTTTCTCTTCTTTCTTTTCTTGGCTCTGCTTTAGCCTAGCAATCATTCATTTTTTTCAAAATTTTGGCTTTTGGCTTCATTTTTAAACCCTTTTTTTTTCTTTTTTTAATAATATATTTATATAATAGTTAATATATATATATATTTAATAGATGGATAATTGTATCTTGTCTTAGGTGAATTTTTTAAAAATCATAGCTATGGAACAAATAAAAAACTATTCCAGAGGCACCAAATTTTTTATACCAATTTCACTGGCAACCATTTTTCCAGGTTATGGCACCAATGAAAATATATTTATACTCTAACCAAGGGAAAAACTAGTTCCTCTAATATGAATATAAATTGTGTTGTGAATTATGTACCTTTAATTTTCTGCTAATAGGTTCCACTTCATTTGCTAACTCCTTGGGCGGTGCCCTTACTAATGCACCAGCTCCTCAAGTAAGTTCCTCTACTAAACTTTGTATCATTTCTTTCTATCAGTTTCTCTCCATGGACATTTGCGACTGGTTCATCATCCTCTCTATTAGTTGTTTCTAGATATATTTTCCGAATTGAGACGACTCCCCTAGCTCATATGTCTTCTGCTCGACAGTCTCCTCTTCTCACTGTTTAAGATTCAGATGTTCCAGTTATCTCTTCTCCACAGGTATGCTCTCTATCGCACTGTCCTGTGTCGCACCTGCAGATGGCTCCTCTTCTAATTTTATTTGTTTTTTATTACTACAATTGAGGATCCATTACTTGAGATTTACTCCCCTTTTTTTTGAGTGATTTACTCCACAGGTATGCTCTCTAGCACTAGTTTCAAGATATGAACCTCGACTGACCCCTTTACACGTTTATGAAAGAAATGGCCAGTAGGCCCTTACTTTATTCGTCATTGTCGTTGGATAAGCTATGTCACCTGCCTATACTCGTTGCATTGCTTGCTATAGTTGACCTTTCTTAATGGGGTCGTGGGATCAACCCCACTGTCATCGCTGATGATCCTTTATTTTCCACCCGGTGGGATAGTACTCCTTAAGGTAACGGCTTCTGGCATTTGTCTCGTGAGGCTCTCCTGTACTATTTGATAACCAATAAGTGTTTCTTCTAAGCCCTTATGACCATAAAAATGTATGATCTTCTGTTTCAGCTCAGGTTTCAACAGGTTGCTAATATATGATATTTTTGAATTCCCAGGGGGTACTGAGGTTGACTTCCTCCAAAAGATCTTGGACTTCAATAAAATCATTGTCCAACTTAAGAAATGTTAATTCTTCTCCGAAAATCACTTTAGCGCCATCAACCTCTAGGTACTGCTTTGTAGCTAACCTATCAAATAGTTATTGTAAATAAATTAAGTAGTTGTAGCTGCTGCTATTTCCTTATTAGTTAGTATATGACTTAATAGTCATGGAGCTCTGAGATATTAGTCTCCCGCTTTCAGCCTTTTATAAAGCACGATGGCTAATGATGGCTTTGAACCAATTCTAAATTACAGCTGATGAGCTATCATAAGATATGCTAGGATCCTCTGAGTCTTCACTAATTACACACCTTAGTTGTTTTATGGGCTCAGCTCCCTCTGAAAATTTTTGCTACCATTACTGTTGTGACTCTTTAAGTGTCTTCAAGGACTTTGAATGAACTGCGGCTTCTTCAATTGATCAATGATACTCCTTAGATCTACTTCAACAGCATTGATAGATGCTGGGAAAGGATCCTCATTAATTAACATCTTTTCTTTGTCAGGGAACCTCAATACTCCTCTGTTAATACGATCCGATAGAGCATTCTTGAAACTCAAACAATTATTAGTATTATAGTTCCAAAAATCATGGTACATACAGTATTGCTTGCCCTTCATCTCTTCTTTTGTTGATAGCTTATGACCAGATGGAAGAGATATAAACTTTTCTTTCATTAAGAAATCAAATATCTCCTCTATCTTAGAAACATCAAATGTGAATTGAGTCTCTAAACTGAATTTCTTCTTTTGAGGACCTGTCTTTATTGGAGCTCCAAGGTTTGGATACATAAAGGAACATGAATTCACCAAGTCAGCCACAATTATTTCCTAATGAAGCTCATGATAGTAAGTTCCTGGTGACCTTCTTTTCGTCTGTGATTCTTTTTTCAGGAGCTCTTCATATTCTCTTACCTTAGCTACCAACTTATAGAAATCTCTAAACTCCATCCCTTAGAATTTCTTTCTCAGCTTGAAGTCCAAGCCTCTCTGAGCCATCTTGACAAACTTGTGTTCAGGTAAGAACGCCTTACACATGTCCCTCAGCTTCTTAAACCTTACAATAAATAAGTCAGCTGTATCTCCACTTCTCTGTGTCAGCTTTGATAACTCAACCACACAAACCTCTAGCTTAGCCCTAAAGAACTGGGAATGGAAGAGGTGCTTCATCTCATACCATGAATTGACTGAGTTCCTCGGAAGTGTCGAATACAGGTGAAAGTTGTACCTGTCAAAGATTTAGGAAACAATCACAACTTATATTTAGCAAAATTCTCCAAATTGGCGAGTTCACCACATTGGGTTGTGAAAACTAGCTATATGATCCACGGCTAATTGTCCATCTTCTCAAGAGAATAATATGAAGTCTGGAATTCTGTACGCCCTGGGGCAAGGGTCCTCTCTGTCGATTATTTTTGAATAAGGCTTCATAAACTCTTAGTGGCCAACCTGCCTAAGGCCAAGCCCATACAGCTCTTGCACAGCATCCCTCAGAACATCCATGGTGACTTGGGGAATTTGAGGAATAGGATTAGTTGTCGCTTGAGGAACCATAGTGATACTAGTGTATGTATTATGGGGAGCTACATTAAAGGCAAACCTTCTAGTTCCTTGGATTCCTTCCATGCCTGTCAACGACTGAGGAGTATGAGAAGCCTCAGCCTCATAGACAATTGGGTTAGTCATAGTACTAGTGGTCCCAAAAATAATGATAGGAGTCAATGTAGGCCTGTTAGTGGGGCAACCTGTCTGGAGTGGTGCCTTTGATGGATGGTGCACTAGCTCCTCTCTCCGATGTGGTGGTTGATACCTCTCTTCAGTAAGAGCACGACCACTGTCAGTGCCCCTTAAGGGACTTTGAGGTAGTTACCCCCCCAGTTTTTTGGCACACTTGAATGAAGATTCATTCTCCTCCTTAGCAAAAGACTTGCTAGTAGGAGATCGATTGACAAGTGAGTCCACAACATCAATCTTCCTTCCAGTGACCTTCTCCATGAAGATATTCATGGTTTGCAACAATTTAGCTATCATCTGACTATTATTCCTTTGTGCTTCCAGCATCGCATTCACATTAGAAGAACTAAAGTTAATGACAACATCATTAGAAGCAGAAGGTATTTTACCTTAGCGTTTATTGAGATCATTAGAGGTAAGTGCAACTTCTGGGGGATTTTGAGTAGGAGAGTTGATTTCTCCTTCCTCATGAGGAGATGCTCCTCTTTCAGGGCTTCCTAGGCCTACTCTCGTAGGTCCTCCATCGAATCCAGAGAGCTAGTAGCAATTTCTTTTTCAACAACAGAACAAGTTTTTCGAGTCATGATGTTCTCTCAAAACTCAGGTGAAAGATAGAATGTACAAAAGTGGTCCCAGCAAGCGTGCCACTAAAGATTGTTGGTTCTTTTTTGAGAAAAGAGCAACGAATCCACTGGCTGACGGCTTGAGTTGGAGAATTGCGAGTGTGCTAGTGTGTGAAGCACACCAACTGAAGAATTAATATCGTGCTTGATCTAAATTCTAGGCTGTGGGTTTGGATCCACAGTAAATGCTTCACCGGTTGTGCAGTTTAAAATAAATTTGAACAAAGAAAATTGTAAAGAGAGTTTGATTGCTTGAAAAGTAAATTTTGATTGCTTGTATTGAAATGAAAGCTTGTAATTATAGGACTCATAAATAAAGTGTGCTTAGAAAAAATAAAAGACAATACTTTGAAAATTAAATTGCTTGACTCATTGGAGAGTTTGATTTGGTTTGTTGAATTTGTTGGAGAATTTGGTTGGGCTTCTCTTGGTGCTTTTATAGTTTCCACAAACAGTTATCAAAAGGAGCCACTGACACACATTCCCATTAACTCCTTTGATCTCTCACCTTCTTGGATGTGGGCAACTGCTTGAGGAGTGTGCTTGACGAGTGCTCTTTTTGTTCAACTACAACCCACTTTTCTATTCTCTCTTTCTTTATTTAATTAATTAACTAATTATTAAAAACTAATCGCCCAAAACAATATTAATTGGATCCTAATTAAATAAAATCCAAGCCCAATCCAAAATATTAAGCCCAATTCTAAAAAATCACAAAATGGATTCAACAAATACATATAACCCAAGTCGTACAAATTGAATAAATAGTAATTCAAACTTTGGTCAACTTGACTTGAATCCATTATATGTCTTCCATTATGTATTTAATCTTAACGCAATTATTTAAACATCAAGATAATGTCATTAACTTAAATCAAAATCCATGTAATATATAAAAGGAGAGTGAGATATATATTAATTATATAGCAATGCATCCTTTCATTCCTTAACATGATATTAAAAAATACATATTAAAAATAAAAAATACACACACATATATGTATAATTAAAAATAAAACTTTTCTTTTTATACAAGTATAATCTCAATTTTTTACGAAAATTTATCTATTAAGATGAGATAAAAATGAGAATGAGAAATGACACCGTTATAAATCTTATTATCATTTTTAGGAATAGTGTGTGTATTTTTTTGATACAAGTCATACCATGCATGATTTTTGTTATACCTTGGTGAAACACTTTTGCAAATTACTTAAAAAGACACATTTTAATATTACAACTTTTTTATCATATCTTAATGAGATATAATTTTCTTATTTTTTGAATGCTGTAATAAAAGATATTTTCATTTAGGGATAGAAGTGAGACGAGTATTTTCGAGTATGCACCCGCTTCAATCTATTTAATGAAGGTATAGATAGTTATAAATGTGTTTTAGGTAGATATGAGTGGTGGAATTACTAACCATAATAGATACGGTAGCGTACGAATATTAGATTCTGTGTGTCTGCTATGCATTATCTGCTATAATAAATAGTTTTGGCTGTGGGTACCCGTGGGCACTCTACCCATTTATTAGTGAAAAATGCATTTTAAATAAATTCATGTTTGGATAGTTTAAAATGTGCGGATACCCTATCCATTTAAGGGGTACTTTAAACGGGTTTGTGATGAATTTGAGTAGTAAAATTTTAAATGGGTTTAGATATGGATAATTAAATGGATATTTAAATGTTGAGATGGATACAATAGTAAAATTTTAAACGAATATGGACAGTTCAAAATTCATTAATATATGCCCAGCTTCCCTCCCTAATTTCATTTTGTTCCAACACTAATTTGTTTAAAAATCAAATTTTTATACAAGTACCATCCTAAATTTACACCAAATAATTAAAAAGCCCTGATTAATGAAATAATATAATATTTTTAATTAACAAAAATTATTTAATTTAAAAACAAAACATCTAAAGAAAACCTGAAAAATATTTGGTACTTTTAACTAATACAATGTATTAGTTAAAATATTAAAAATTATTGTTTTAATTTTATTTTTAGTAAAAATTTTGTATTTTCGATCATTGACCGCAAAGGTGAGAGGTAGTTATACAAAAAAAATTGATTTTTGTAAAAATTGTATATTACCCTAAGTTCAGAGGGTAATTTAAGCGTTATTTTAATTCAAAACAATAATAAACAATTATTTAATTAATACTTTTATATACAACAGTTGAATTATTTTATAATACAATGATTCAGAAAATAAATGTATAAGTTCTTAACAATTCAAGATTATAAATTTTTTTATGAAGAATTAGGTTCTTTAATAAAAAAAGATTTAAAATGTATAATCTTAGGATATAAATTATAGTAAATTTCAAAACATTTTGACACGAAAATTTATTGAAAAATTTTATAACTTAAACTGTTGGGTCATTAATAAATCAGAGACTATAGAAATACTTAAGAATTATCCCAAAAAAAAGCGTCAAAACCCAAATATATTTAAAGGTATGAATTTCAATAATTTTTTTTTTAAGAACGAAAGTTAACAATAAAAGTTTTCCAGACATCATTACTACGTATCACATACATATACACACGTGCACACAGAACAGGAGAAAAAGTTGGTCTTAAGACAGAAAACAACGTTTTCATTGTTTAGAACCGTTGCTTGATTTGCATACCGTATTGTCCTGAAGGTTTTCCAGAATTTTAACCACATCTTTTATGTCTGGCCGAAATTTTGGCTCCCCTGATACGCATTCGTATGCAAGTTGAGCTACTTTTAATGCACTGCTTCCCGAATGCTCACCTAAAATGGCAGGATTCAAAATTTGGGAAATTTTGCGTCTGTCAGTAATGCTTCTTGCCCACGTACCTAGATGTCTTTGTCCAGATTGCCTGTTCCATTCTATTGCTCGTCTTCCAGATAACATTTCAAGAAGAACAACCCCGAAACTGTATATATCACTTTTTTTGCTAATATGACCTTCATAAGAAACAACAAAGTGACAAAAAAACAAGATAAGAGTTCCATTTTTTTTTCTTATATAGTACTAGAGTGAAATAGAAACCAAATGATACCTGCCCGGATGTATTCAGGTGCTGCATACCCTTGGCCATAACCCCCCATGACCCGTGTAGTGACATGGCTTTTACCTATTGGCCCATCCTTAGCCAATCCTAAATCACATAGTTTGGCATTATAGTCCTGTCATTTTTACAATATGAGTAAAGAAAATGTGTTAGTTATAATATTTCAATTCCATAACTCCCTCATAAACCAAATTCAGTAATAGAGCATTTTCACATACTGAATCAAGCAGGATATTCGAAGATCTAAAATCTCGATGTATTACATCTGCCTTATCATGAAGAAATGCCAGACACTTGGCAGCACCAAGGGCGATTTTCATACGGAGATTCCAAGAGAGTGGTTGAATGTGAGAATCCCCTGCTCCCACAAAACATATTTGAGGTCGGGAGAAAACTTGCATGTTCAGTTAGAAGATTGAACAACCAATCAGTTACTCACTTCCTAATAGACGATTCTCCAAGCTGCCATTGGGCACAAACTCATAGACCAGAAGTCGATGGTCATCCTCCAAGCAGTAACCAATCAGTTTCACTAGATTCGGATGCAATAGCTGCCCCATGTATATGATTTCTGACTATTGTTCATGAACCGTAACAAAAGTCAACAGAAATAGGCAGATAAGCTCAAATGATGGAGAAAGAATACTTACCAACCATTCTTGTTGACCTCGGTTGTCACGTAGCCTCTTTACAGCAACAGGCATTCCAGTGTCAGGCCCTGGTGGCTTTACAGAAATAGCCATGCCTGTATCAGGCCTAGAAGGCTTTAATGAATGCTCATCAATCCACCCTTTGAAGACAGAACCAAAATTACCTAACATAGAACCCGGTCTGAAGTTACTTGTTGCTTCTTTTAGTTCACTAAAGCCAAAGCTCTTCCAATTGGGTGACTCTAGGATCTGACCATTTGTTTGCGTAGTTGAAGGCACTGTGTCAGAAGAGACCTTGCTGCTTGACTTACTCATATCATTCCCACCTTTGCAAAGACATTTAAGGTTCATGTCAATAGACATTAACGAGTGGTGCACAAACACACACATGCTTATATGATTACATGATTGAGGAGTAATAGTTATGATAGGACCAGTATATACTAAATTTATGCTAAGAGATTAAAGCTGGAAAAGATTAGTGGTGCTTGATGATCTAATTTGAAATGCTGTTAACCATCCGTCATACTTTATATCCAAAAAGAATACTTATACCCTAATAATATGCTATACATTGTTTGTTCTTAATATTTTTATGAAAATAACTTAGGGATCATTTTGAAAGATATTAACCCATACTTTTGGGGATGATTTATCTGCACTTGGACCGTATTCTTAACAAAGACCTGCAAATCTGATAGGTGCATGGGGTTTTGTCCATTTTACTAAAGAGGGAGCTGGATTAGAATTATTTGAATTCATTGAGAAGTGCAGATTGATCCTCAGATGGTATTTGGTAATTAAGAAATCTAGAATTTCTGCTAAACCAGTACTAATGCCATTTTTGAGTGGATATTATCGTGAGAACAAGTGAAATTTCAGTCTTCACATGCCCCTGAACTAGAGTTTAATATCGGCTTTAACGGTCTGAGGTCAATGGTAACTTATGTCCATCATTCTCTTAACTAAGACAACATCAGCTAACTTTTATTCCAGTTTTTCTATTTACTTTCTATGTATTTACTCATCTGACAATATTCCTGAAAAATTAATTATGTTTGTGTCAGAGAGAGAATTTTCCTAAAGCATAGCCAAATTTGTCAACTTATTTGGTGAAAGCCAAGTAGAATTTAGAATGGCTATAAGTTATCTTGAAAACTTCTTAAATCAAAAGCCACATGCCAACTCAAATCTATTGGAGATAAGAGTTAACAGATATTGATAAAGTTTGTTTAGGTTGTTATGGATAGATAATTTCTGTTGTAATTTATTTTGTAACCATATACTATTCAGTATAGGACTCTTCTTGTATTTAAACAGCATACTAATGACAATACGATTATCTCTTCTTTTCTATAGCCTTATGTATATGGTATCAGAGCACAAAGCTTAAAAGGCTTTTTCCGATCCAATCTCTGATTTTCTTTCAATCTCTTTCCTCTTTACTTTGATATGGCTTCAGGTAGCGGCACTGTTTTTCATTCTTCTGGGCGTTCTCTTGTAACAATTAATGGTGCACAGCTGCCTCTAAAACTCACTGCTACGAATTATCCAACTTGGAGGGCTCAAATTGTACCACTGTTGAAAGGACATAGCTTGATGAAATATGTCCTAGGTACGGTACCTGTACCTTCTGCTACTATTGCTGATAAGGGAGGTCTACAGATTTCAAATCCAGATTATGAATTTTGGGAGTGTCAAGATCAATTGATTCTTGCTACTATTCGAGCCTCCCTTTCTTTTTCGATCATGAATGATATTGCAGATGCTGATACGTCCGCGGATGCATGGAGAAAGCTACAAATGTCCTATGCCAATAAGTCTGCCACCAGAGTTTTATCTCTGCGAGAGAAACTTGCTAGAACGAAGAGAGAATCTCGTTCTATTTCTGAATATTTAACAACGATTAAGAGTATTGCAGAAGAGCTGTCGTTGTGCGGGAGTCCAATGAATGATGTAGATCTTGTTGTTCAGGTTCTTGGTGGTGTCGGATCTGAATTCGGTGCAATCGCAGCGGCAATCCATGCCAGAGAGACAATCGTTAGTTTTGAAGAACTACAAGATAAGTTATTAGCTTATGAGATGTATTTGAAGCAGGTTAATTCAAATTATGATGTTCTTCCTGTTACTGCTAATAATATTCGCAAGACTGCTGCTGGAAGGGGATCTAATTCACAGGGCAATTTTTATCGTCAGTCTGGTGGAAATTCCTCTGGTGAACGTGTTTTAGATGTTAAGACGCAGTCTCAGTTCTCTGGATCCCGTTCTACTGTTCAATGTCAGTTTTGCGATTGGTTTGGGCATATTGTTAAAGACTGTTTTAAAGCCAAACGATACTTTGCAAATATTGCTAGAAAAGCTCAAGCTAATGCTACAAGTGTGCAGTCCCAGAATTCCCAGCCATGGTTGCTTGATTCTGCAGCATCGCATCATGTCACTAATGACTTGAATAACTTATCTCTTCATTCGGCATATGATGGACCAGATGAACTACAGTTAACTGATGGGTCAAGTTTGTCCATTACTCGAACTGGTTCTGGTATTGTGTCCTTACCATCGAAAAAGTGTCTTCTTCAAAATGTCTTATATGTGCCTAAAGCAAAATCTAATCTTATTTCTGTTCCTCAGTTCTATGAATCTAACCAAGTTTCCATTGAATTTTTCTCTCATTTTTATTTTATTAAGGATCAGTTCACGGGGGAGATTCTGTACAAAGGCAAACTTGATCAGTCTTTTTATAAGCTTCGTAGTATGGGCTCTTTTGAAAGTCATCATGTTCGGTTATCTTCTGTGTCATGGCATCAACGGCTTGGACATCCAAGTTCGAAAATTCTTCATTCTGTTTTGTCTAAACTTAATATTCCTGTGACTATTATTAAGGATAGTGTCTGTGATCCTTGTCGTTGTAATAAAAGTCATAGGTTACCTTTTGGAGTATCTTCTTTGGTTAGTAGCAAACCATTAGAACTTGTTTATACTGATTTATGGGGACCTGCACCAGAAATTTCTTTGGATGAATTTCGATATTATATTATTTTTGTTGATCACTTCACAAAATATATCTGGCTGTATCCATTAAAAATAAAATCTCAGGTTATCGAAATTTTTCCAATCTTTCAAAAGCTTGTAGAAAACACCTTTAACTCCAAAATTCAAACTATATATTCTGATGGTGGGGGAGAGTATGTTGCTCTTAAAAAATATTTTCAACAACAGGGAATCAATCACTTGCAATCTCCTCCTCACACACCTCAACATAATGGTGCGGCTGAACGTCGTCATCGCCATTTAGTTGAAACAGGGCTTACTTTGTTACAAACAGCCTCTTTACCCATGAGTTTTTGGAGTTTTGCTTTTCGTACTGCAGCTTACTTAATAAATCGGTTACCTACATATCTTCTTAAACTAGTCTCTCCCTATGAAAAATTGGTTGGTCAAAATCCTAATTATACCTCTTTACGAGTATTTGAATGTCTTTGTTATCCATGTCTTAGACCATACATGAAAAATAAGTTTGATAATCGATCACTTCCTTGTGTATTTTTAGGATATTCACCAAACAAAAGTGCTTATCTTTGTTATCATATTGAATCTGGGAAAATTTTTGAGTCTCACCATGTTGAGTTTGTTGAAAATAAGTTTCCCTTTTCTGACAAAAATTCGGCTACAGATTTGTCTGAGACTAGTTGGTATGATTTTGCTACTGAACCAGTTACTTCTATTGTTCCTTTTCTTTCGTCGAATATGTCTGTGGATGAGTCTATTTCAAGTTCTACTGCTCCTGTGTCTTTAAGTCCCACACCGATTGAGTCTATGCCTCCTAGTGTCGACATACAGTCATTTCCAACACCTGTTAATCTTCATCGTATGGTCACACGTTCCAAAAATAATATTTTCAAGCCGAAAGTTTAAAATTCAGTTACCAAGCATCCTTTACCTTCATTACCAAAACCTAGTTCAGTTAAACAAGCCTTGGCTATTCCTGATTGGCGACAGGCAATGACATCAGAGTTTAATGCATTACTTGATAATAATACTTGGGTGCTTGTTCCATATGATTCTGCTTATAATCTGGTCAGTTGTAAATGGATTTTTAGGGTGAAGAAAAATGCCGATGGATCTTTGCAGAGATACAAAGCAAGACTAGTTGCTCGGGGTTATAGTCAGGGACCTGGTGTTGATTACAGTGATACATTTAGTCCAGTTGTCAAACCAATGACAATTCGGTTGGTGGTTACTCTAGCAATTACTAAAGCTTGGCCAATTGTTCAACTGGACGTGAATAATGCATTTTTACATGGTCCTTTGACAGAAGATGTTTATATGCAGCAGCCACCAGGTTTTAAAGATCCAACAAAACCCACACATGTTTGTAAGTTGATTAAAGCACTTTATGGGTTAAAGCAAGCACCACGTGCTTAGTATCAAGCTTTAAGAGCTTTTACTGTTGCCTATGGTTTTCGGTTATCGGCATGTGATCATTCCCTCTTTTATTATATTAAAGATGGTGTATATTGTTATTTTCTTATCTATGTAGATGACATAGTAATTACTGGAAATAACAATGGGTTTGTTCAGAGTTTTGTGCAAGCACTTGGGAAGCGTTTTTCTCTGAAAGATCCGCAACCACTGTCATTATTTCTTGGTATGGATGTGCGACAAATAAATGGAGGGATTTTCTCAACTCAACATCACTATATTCAGAAATTGCTTGAGCACGCAAAGATGGATGGCGCGAAGGAGATTTCTACTCCAATGGCTTCGGATATACAGCTCCAAAAATAAAAAAATGAGACTTTACCTGTTGATGCTACTGCCTATCGAAAATTAATTGGAGGATTGCAATATTTAAATCTCACTCGGCCGGACATCGCTTTCACTGTGAACAAATTATCACAGTATATGCAACATCCGAATGCCGACCATTGGCTGGCGTTAAAGAGACTACTACGGTATCTGAAATCCACAATTTATTATGGAATTTCAATCATAAAGCAAGCTGATTTTGGGTTTCATGCATACTCGGATGCTGATTGGGCAAGCGATCCTTCGGATCGAACATCAACAACCGGATTTATCTTATATCTTGGTAAGGTTCCAATTAGTTGGAGCTCTAAAAAGCAAAGGACAGTTGCTCGGTCCAGCACAGAAGCTGAATATCGCGCTGTTGCAAGTACAGCATCTGAGGTAAAATGGGTTACATCCTTGCTAAGAGAACTCGGACAAGAAGTAGACACCCCTGTTATTTACTGTGATAATATCTCTACTATGTATACATGTCAGAATCTAGTGTTTCATACCAGAATGAAACATTTGGAGATTGATATTCATTTTGTCCGAGAAATGGTCCAAAGAGGTGAGATTAGGGTCACGCACATTTCTTCCAAAGATCAGTTGGCTGATATAACTAAATCTCTGTCTAAGGTAAAGTTTCAACAAAATCGGGCCAAGATAGGAATCCACAATGGATTCTTTATCTTGCGGGGAGTATTGGAGATAAGAGTTAATATTGATAAAGTTTGTTTAGGTTGTTATGGATAGATAATTTCTGTTGTAATTTATTTTGTAACCATATACTATTCAGTATAGGACTCTTCTTGTATTTAAACAGCATACTAATGACAATACGATTATCTCTTCTTTTCTATAGCCTTCTGTATAAAATCAACAATGTCTTAATGACAAAGACTCAAACTAACTGGAACCAACATTATTTCTATATTTCATCTCATCCACCAATTTCAGGTATTCACGTTGCCAAATTTGATTAGACACTCATATTAACCCAAAAGAGCACAAGTAAACAGCAAAATTCTCTGATGGTGAATAGTGAACCAAAGTTTTTCATTTTTAGCAAGAAAGTAATCAACCAATGGCATAACTATCAGCCAGTGCATAATTTGATATCAAAACAACCATTCAGGTCCTAAAAATTGAAAAAGAAAATCACTTATGTTTTTATACCCTAGCTTTTCTCAGCAACCAAACAGAGCATTAGTTGTCTAATACCAAGAAAGAAATAAATCACAGAGAATTGATTGTGTCTGGCAGTCTAAAAGGCAGGAAGTTTGATAAGAAAAGTGCAATTGAAAACTTACCATGGTGAGAATCACCCTCTGCAGTGTTTGCTGCACTAAAACACAACCCCATGAAGATTGAGGACAAAGATCGAATCTTTACTCTTCTGGATCACAAGGCTCAGCAACTAAAGGATGGCCCTTTAGACAAAAAGTGCCAATCACTTCATGTTGTAAGAGAAGAAAAGCTAATTTCGTGAATCCCAATCGGCAATAATCGTCGATTGCATTTGCAAAGTTTTGACTCAGAAAAGTCAAGCAAGTCAACCACCAGAGGAGGAGGAGGCGAGGAGCGAAGTAGAATTCTGAATTGAATTTTTCAAAAGTTCAAATGATCTAAGTTTTTTTAGAGGACAAATACCCCTATTTATTTTTTTTCTCCTTTTTTCTTTTATAAACACTTTGACTTTTTATCAGGCTTTAATAAATTATTTAGATCATGTTGGTCAATAATTTTTTAAAATAGCTTTGTACAATGTTAAAAAAAAAACTTTTTTAGTGTTCGGTATTATATTATTTAGGCTAACTTAGATGTTAAAGTAACGTTTTATAAAAAGTTATAGTCTATAATATTTAACTTTTAGGGTTTTATAAAAAAAATTATTCAAATAACTATTAGCTATTAAAATGGCTAATACTATTGAACAGACTTAAAAATATCATTTTTGCCAATAAATGCTACTAAATTAGTAAATATAAGAAATGAAAAATCAAAACTACAATAACGTGAATAACAAAATAATTAAATATTATGAAACACCCCTAAAATGACACATTTTAAAAACAATAATTAAATAATTTAATTGTAGATTAAAAAGTGGAGATGAAATAATAATTTTGGTCAAATCTTAAGAGATTTTGTAGTATTTATCTTTTGTATTAACTATGACTTCAAATTGAATAACACTGAATTGCCTCCCTTGAAGACAATATATAACTAGTCATGTATGCGAGCGATGCGCGGACTATATAATTTATATTTTTAAATTAAATTGAATGTAATTTTCAAGAAAATTATTGTGATTTATAATTATATTGCTTTAATTTAAATAATTTACTTAGTTATTTTTAATTAAAAAATATAAAGTAAACTTATAAGCTTTTATATAAAATTCTCAAGTAATAGACTGAAATATTAATTAGCACAATTAATTATTGTAAGTAAATTATTGTAATTCAAGTGATATAGTTAATTAATTATTTTTTCACTTTAAAATTCTCATATATTCAAATAAATTAGATGAGGTATAAGAATATTTAATTTTAATGAAATAAAATTTTAGCAAATTGAAATTAATTTTAATTCTATTTGTCAATGTAACTTTATTATTTAATTCATTTTTAGTAATTATGACTCTATTATAACTCCATTATGATTTTTTTATAGATAAAAACTATTTAATAAAAATCTCAATATTTATTAGTATTTATTATTAGTTTGTAACTCCATTATTTTATTAAATATAAAAAATATTAATTAGAATGAAAAAATAAAATGTCACGTCATCAGTTTCATATTTTAATATGTTGCCATAAAAACATATAAGCCTTAAAACTTATATATATATAATCAAAGAAGTTTATCGTAATGATAGTTAAGCCTCGATCTCTCAAATTGACAAATGTAAAGAGAGTAGTTATTTAGCTCATGTTTTATATTTTCAAGTAATGTATTTATTAAGATAATATCTATTAGTTACATTTCCATCAAAATAATGCCATTAAATTAATTTAAAAATATTAAAATACTGTTGGTTCATTTTTTAAGAAAAGAGCAACAAATCCGCTGGTTGACAGCTTCGGTTGTAGAATTGCAGGCGTGTTAGGTGTGTGAATTACACCAATTGAAAAATTAATATCACGCTTAATCTGACTTCTAGGCTGTTGGTTTGAATCTACGGTAAACACTTCATTGGTTGTGCAATTTAAAATAAATTTGAGTAAAGGAAATTGTAAAGAGAGTTTGATTGCTTGAAAAGTAAATTTTGATTGCTTGTATTGAAATGAAAGTTGTAATTACAGGAAATGTAATTAAACTATACTTAGGAAAAATAAAGACAGTGCTTTGAAAATTAAATTGCTTGACTCATTGGAAAATTTGATTTGATTTGTTGAATTCGTCGGAAAATTTGGTTAAGCTTCTCTTGCTGATTTTATAGGTTCCACAGACAGTTATCAAAAGGAACCACTGACACACGTTCCCATTAGTTACTTTGATCTCCCACCTTCCTGTAGAGCAATTGCTAGAGGAGTGCGTTTGAGGAGTGCTTTTTTTTTTTTATTCAACTATAGCCCACGTTTCTATTATCTCTTTCTTTTAATTAATTAATTAATAAAAATTAATTACCCAAAACAATATTAATTGGGCCCTAATTAAATAAAATTCAATCCTAATCCAAAATACTAAGCCTAATTCTAAAAGAATCACAAAATAAATTCAACAATTGCCCCCATATTAAGTTGGCCTGATAAATCATGTTTAATATGTTAATCCATTTTGAAAATCCAAACTCATTTATGATTTAAAATTTTCAAAATTAAAATACAATCACACTCTCTTTGCAGACTCCCAAAATTTAATACTACCCAACAAACAAACAAAAAACCTAACATTTCATTCACCTTCTCTTTCATATCTTTAGGTGCCGCTGTTCACCAAGGTAAGTGCTTCATAGACAAATCATAATCCACCATTGTCAAGCGCACAAAAAAAAAAAAAAAAAAAAAAAAAAAAAAAAAAAAAAAAAAAAAAAAAAAAAAAAAAAAAAACGCACTGTTAGCTTCGTTTGATCCCCAAAGAAATTCACAGATGGCCAATTGCGTTATTTTTTTAAATTCTTTTCTCTTCTTTCTTTTTCTTGGCTCTGCTTTAGCCTAGCAATCATTCACTTTTTTCAAAATTTTGGCTTTTGGCTTCATTTTTAAACCCTTTTTTTCTTTTTTTTTAATAATATATTTATATAATAGTTAACATATATATATATATATATATATATATATATATATATATATATATATATATATATATATTAAATAGATGGATAATTTTATCTTGTCTTTGGTGAATTTTTTAAAAATCATAGCTGTGGAACCAATAAAAACTATTCCAGAGGCACCAAATTTTTTACACCAATTCCGTTGGCAACCATTTTTCCAAATTATGGCACCAATGAAAATATATTTCTATCCTAACCAAGGGAAAAACTAGTTCCTCCAATATGAATATAAATTGTGTTGTGAATTATGTACCTTTAATTTTCTGCTAATAGGTTCCACTTCATTTGCTAACTCCTTGGGCGGTGCCCTTGTTAATGCACCAGCTCCTCAAGTAAGTTCCTCTACTAAACTTTGTATCATTTCTTTCTATCAATTTCTCTCCATGGACATTTGCAACCGGTTCATCATCCTCTCTATCAGTTGTTTCTAGATATATTTTTCGAATTGAGACGACTCCCCTAGCTCATATGTCTTCTGATCGACAGTCTCCTTTTCTCGCTGTTTAAGATTCAGATGTTCCAGTTATCTCTTCTCCACAGGTATGCTCTCTATCGCACTGTCCTGTGTGGCACCTGCAGATGGCTCCTCTTCTAATTTTATTTGTTTTTTATTACTACAATTGAGGATCCATTACTTGAGATTAACTCCCCCTTTTTTTTTGAGTGATTTACCGTCTTCTTTTCAAATGCAGGCTTGGATAGAAAGCCATGAGACACCTCCTCTGCTATTTCATAGCACCAGTGGACCTAGCACCAATTTCAAGATATGAACCTCGACTGAACCCTTTACACGTTTATGAAAGAAACGGCCAGTAGGCCCGTTTACTTTGTTCATGATTGTCGTCGGATCAGCTATATCACCTGCCTATACTCGTTGCATTGCTTGCTACAGGTGGCCTTTCTTAATGGGGTCGTGGGATCAGCCCCACTGTCATCGCTGATGATCTTTCATTTTCCACCTGGTGGGATAGTACTCCTTGAGGTGACGGGTTCTGGCATTTGTCTCGTGAGGCTCTCCTATACTATTGGATAGCCAATAAGTGTTTCCTCTAAGCCCTTATGACCATAAAAATGTATGATCTTCTGTTTCAGCTTAGGTTTCAACAAGTTGCTAATATATGATATTCTTGAATTCCCAGGGGGTACTGAGGTTGACTTCCTCCAAAAGATCTTGGACTTTAATAAAACCATTGTCCAACTTACGAAATGTTAATTCTTCCCCAAAGATCACTTTAGCACCATCAACCTCCAGGTACTCCTTTGTAGCTAACCTATTAAATAGTTGCTGTAAATAAATTAAGTAGTTGCAGCTGCTGCCATCTCCTTATTAGTATATGACTTAATAGTCATGGAGCTTTGAGATATTAGTCTACCGCTTCAACCTTTTATAAGGCACGATGGCTAATGATGGCGTTGAACCAATTCTAAAGGTCATTACAATTGATGAGATATCATAAGATATGCTAGGATCCTCTGAATCTTCACTAATTACACACCTTAGTTATTTTGTGGGCCCAGCTCCCTCTGAAAATTTTTGCTACCATTATTGTTGTGACTCTTTAGGTGTCTTCAAGGACTTCGAATGAACCTTCGGCTTCTTCAATCGATCAATGATACTCCTCAGATCTACTTCAACAGCGTTGATAGATGCTGGGAAAGGATCCTCATTAATTAACATATGCTCTTTGTCAGGGAACCTCAATACTCCTCTATTAATACGATCCGATAGAGCATTCTTGAAACTCCAACAATTATTAGTATTATAGTTCTAGAAATCATGGTACATATAGTGTTGCTTGCCCTTCATCTCTTCTTTTGTCGGTAGCTTATGACCAGATGGAAGAGATATAAACTTTTCTTTCATTAAGAAATCAAATATCTCCTCTATCTTAGAAACATCAAATGTGAATTGAGTATTTAAACTGAATTTCTTCTTCTGAGGAGCTGTCTTTATTGAAGCTCCAAGGTTTGGACTCATAAAGGAACATGAATTCTCTAAGTCAGCCACAATTATTTCCTAATGAAGCTCACTGGTGAGCTTCTTTTCGTCTGTGATTCTTCTTTCAGGAGCTCTTCATATTCTGCTACCTTAGCTACCAGCTTATAGAAATCTCTAAACTCCATCCCTTAGAATTTCTTCCTCAGCTTGAAGTCCAAGCCTCTCTGAGCCATCTTGACAAACTTGTGTTCAAGTAAGAACGCCTTACACATGTCCCTCAGCTCTTAAACCTTACAATAAATAAGTCAGCTGTATCTCCACTTCTATGTATCAGCTTTGATAACTCTGCCACACAAACCTCTAGCTTAGCCCTAAAGAACTGGGAATGGAAGAGATGCTCCATCTCATACCATGAATTGACTGAGTTCCTCAGAAGTGTCGAATACAGGTGAAAGTTGCACCTGTCAAAGATTTTGGAAACAATCACAACTTATATTTAGCAAAATTCTACAGATTGGCGAGTTCACCTCATTGGATTGTGAATCTAGCTAGATGCTCCACGGTTAATTGTCCATCTTCTTAAGAGAATAATATGAAGTCTGGAATTCTGTTACGCCTGGGGTAAGGGTTCTCTCTGTCGATTGTTTTTGAATAAGGCTTCACTAACTCTAGGTGGCCAACCTGCCTAAGGCCAAGCCCATACAGCTCCTGTATAGCATCCCTCAGAACATCCATGGTGACTTAGGGAATCTGAGGAATAGGATTAGTTATCGCTTGAGGAACCATAGTGATACCAGTGTATGTATTCCGGGGAGCTATGTTAAAGGCAACCCTTCTAGTTCCTTGGCTTTCTCCCGTGTCTATCAACGACCGAGGAGTATGAGAAGCCTCAGCCTCATAGACAATTGGGTTAGTCATAGTACTAGTGGTCCCGAAAATAATGACGCTGGTTCCAACACTAATTTGTTTAAAAATCAAATTTTTATACAAGTAACATCCTAAATTTACACCAAATAATTAAAAAGCCCGATTAATGAAATAATATAATATTTTTTAATATTTTTAATTAACAAAGATTATTTAATTTAAAAACAAAACATTTAAAGAAAACCTAATACTTTTAAATAATACGATGTATTAGTTAAAATATTAAAAATTATTGTTTTTATTTTATTTTTAGTAAAAATTTTGTATTTTCGATCATTGACCGCAAAGGTGAGTGGTAGTTATACAAATTAAAAAATTGATTTTTGTAAAAATTGTATATTACCCTAAGTTCAGAGGGTAATTTAAGCATTATTTTAATTCAAAACAATAATAAACAATTATTTAATTAATACTTTTATATACAACAGTTGAATTATTTTATAATACAATGATTCAGAAAATAAAAGTAAAAATTCTTAACAATTAAAGATTATAAATCTTTTTATGAATAATTAGGGTCTTTAATAAAAAAAGATTTAAAATGTATAATCTTAGGAAATAAATTATAGTAAATTTCAAAACATTTTGACACGAAAATTTATTGAAAAATTTTATAACTTAAACTGTTGGGTGATTAATAAATCAGAGACTATAGAAATACTTATGAATTATCCCAAGAAAAAGCGTCAAAACCCAAATATATTTAAAGGTATGAATTTCAATAATTTTTTTTTTTAAGAACGAAAGTTAACAATAAAAGTTTTCCAGACATCATTACTATGTATCAGATACATATACACACGTGCACACAGAACAGGAGAAAAAGTTGGTCTTAAGACAGAAAACAACGTTTCCATTGTTTAGAACCGCTGCTTGATTTGCATACCACATTGTCCTGAAGGTTTTCCAGAATTTTAACCACATCTTTTATGTCTGGCCGAAATTTTGGCTCCCCTGATACGCATTCGTATGCAAGTTGAGCTACTTTTAATGCACTGCTTCCCGAATGCTCACCTAAAATGGCAGGATTCAAAATTTGGGAAATTTTGCGTCTGTCAGTAATGCTTCTTGCCCACATACCTAGATGTATTGGTTCAGATTGCCTGTCCAATTCTATTGCTCGTCTTCCAGATAACATTTCAAGGAGAACAATCCCGAAACTGTATTTATCACTTTTTTTGCTAACATGACCTTCATAAGAAACAACAAAGTGACAAAAAACAAGATAAGAGTTCCATTTTTTTTTCTTATATAATACTCTAGTGAAATAGAAACCAAATGATACCTGACTGGGCGTATTCAGGTGCTGCATACCCTAGGCCATAACCCCCCAAGACCCTTGTAGTGACATGGCTTTTACCTATTGGCCCATCCTTAGCCAATCCTAAATCACATAGTTTGGCATTATAGTCCTGTCATTTTTACAATATGAGTAAAGAAAATGAGTTAGTTATAATATTGCAATTCTATAACTCCCTCATAAACCAAATTCAGTAATAGAGCATTTTCACATACTGAATCAAGCAGGATATTCGAAGTTCTAAAATCTCGATGTATTACATCTGCCTTATCAGGAAGAAATGCCAGACACCTAGCAGCACCAAGGGCGACTTTCATACGGAGATTCCAAGAGAGTGGTTGAATGTTAGAATCCCCTGCTCCCACAAAAACATATTTGAGGTCGGGAGAAAACTTGCATGTTCAGTTAGAAGATTGAACAACCAATCAATTACTCACTTCCAAATAGACGATTCTCCAAGCTGCCATTGGGCACAAACTCATAGACCAGAAGTCGATGGCCATCCTCCAAGCAGTAACCAATCAGTTTCACTAGATTCGGATGCAATAGCTGCCCCATGTATCTGATTTCTGACTATTGTTCACGAACCATAACAAAAGTCAACAGAAATAGGCAGATAAGCTCAAATGATGGAGAAAGAATACTTACCAACCATTCTTGTTGACCTCGGTTGTCACGTAGCCTCTTTACAGCAACAGGCATTCCAGTGTCAGGCCCTGGTGGCTTTACAGAAATAGCCATGCCTGTATCAGGCCTAGAAGGCTTTAATGAATGCTCATCAATCCACCCTTTGAAGACAGAACCAAAATTACCTTCTCCTTGATGGGAGCGGGTATAAAGCGGAAACAACCCTTAACGAAACCATATGAGGCAAACTAAAAATATTATCGAACAAATCAATAAACTGACCTCTTGAAGCGCAGAATCGCTCACCGGTCTTCTTTCCAGAGATCTTGGAGTCACCCACGATCTTCTGCACTAATCCCTAATTATCTCTCTTTTGGAACTCTCTGAGTGGCAGAGAATAGAATAACGTCCGTCTCTTTATTCTTAGGGTTTTCCAATCTTATATAAAAAAAAACTCTCTTCGATAGGAAGATATTTTTTAATATAAAATAAATTAAATAAAAAATTATTTAATTAAAATAATATCAATTATTTTAAAACTAACTAATTTATCTATTATTTAATACACCCTTAACTTTCCAAATAATTAGGGTACTATAGGGACCGCAGGAATAAAATAAATCAGGCTACTAATTATAATAAGAACCTATGTAGACCAACATATTCTTATTATAATTAATCATGAATTATTCCACTAAAAACTCATGACTGAACTCCTTATTTATTTTACAATTCCACGACATAATAAAATAATGTTCCCCACGTTAAGATTACAGATGCTGTCATTTAAATAACTTACTGACAATTTATTTAAATCACAATATAACTTTAAGATTGTCGCTCAACTTATTTCATGTGTCGGATTCAATATCTACCTGCAGGGTTTACACTATGAAACCTTATAAGCTTACTTAAAGTGCATCATCAATCTCTAAACCGAGACATGGATTCTATCATTAATTAATATTTCACAAACACAAAATATCTTTGCCCAATTCACCGAGAATATTATTCCAATAATGAAACTCACCCTTTAATGAATCAAAGCACAAGACAATCAATGTTTGCTCATATTAAAATAAATCAAGATTAAGAACAATAATCATTATTTCTAATGTCCTAGAGAATATGTTTAACAGTCAGTACTAAACATCCATTCTCTACTTGGTCCAATTAAATACATACAAAATGTGTTAATCACAATTATTGTTCATATGCTAATAACATTTATTTAATGCAAATTTCCAATTAAATACAAAGAAATAATTGTCAATAGAAAATCATTCATAGCTATACTATTACATATGCATGGTTAATAGTATATCTCTATCAATCTCCCACTTAGACTTATAACCATGCATCTATAATTTTAACTCCCATTCCTTCTACATGACTGTCAAAAGTCTTTGCTAGTAAGCTTTTTGTAAAAGGATCTGCCAGGTTGTTTTATGATGCAATCTTTGTCACTACCACATCTTCCCTTTGAACTATGTCTCGTATCAAATGATACTTCCTCTCAATGTGTTTTGCCCTTTTATGGCTCCGTGGCTCCTTCGAGTTTGCAACTGCCCCACTATTATCACAATAAAGTGTAATAGGCAATTGCACTGAAGAAACTACGCCTAGATCCATAAGGAAGTTCCTAAGCCATACAGCTTCCTTTGCAGCTTCAGAAGCTGCCACATATTCAGCTTCCATGGTGGAGTCAGCAACACAAGTTTGCTTAATACTCCTCCAACTTATGGCTCCACCTCCCAAGACAAAAACATTACCAGAGGTTGACTTCCGAGAGTCCTTATCAGTCTGAAAATCCGAATCTGTATACCCAATGGGTACAAGATCGTCAGATTGATAAACTAACATATAATCCCTAGTCCTTTTCAAGTACTTGATTATATGCTTGACTGCAGTCCAGTGTTCTCGCCCAGGATTAGATTGAAATCTGCTAACCATGCCAACAGCAAAACAGATATCAGGTCTGGTACACAACATTGCATACATAAGGCTTCCAACTGTAGAAGCATATGGAACTGCCTTCATGTTCTCTATCTCCTCAGGTGTCTTAGGACATTGGTCCTTAGATAGAGTGATTCCATGTCTGAAGGGAAGAAAACCCTTCTTGGAATCCTGCATGCTGAAACGAGCAAGAATGGTATCAATATAAAGTGCTTGAGATAAGCCAATCATCCTTTTCTTGCGATCTCGCATAAGCTTAATCCCAAGAATATGAGCAGCCTCTCCCAAATCCTTCATATCAAAACGTTGGGATAGCCAATCTTTGACAGAATTCAACATACCTACACAATTCCCTATAAGCAGAATATCATCCACATATAGTACCAGAAAGACAACCTTACTACCATTCCATTTCTTATACACACAAGACTCATCATGACACTGATCAAAGCCAAAACTTTTAATCGCCTGGTCAAAACAAGTATTCCATGACCTAGATGCTTGTTTAAGCCCATAAATGGACCTATTCAATTTGCAAAGCAAATTTTCTTGTCCATTGTTTATGAAACCTTCTAGTTGCTTCATATAGATGCATTCATCAAGACTTCCATTTAGGAAAGCTGTCTTGACATCCATTTGCCAAATCTCATAATCATAATGAGCTGCAATGGATAGAAGAGTTCTAATAGACTTTAGCATGGCTACCGGCGAAAAAGTTTCCTCATAATCGATGCCTTCTTTCTGAGTAAACCCTTTCGCAACAAGCCTTGCCTTATAAGTTTGCACTTTACCCTCTATACCCCTCTTTTTCTTATAGATCCACTTGCATCCGATGGGTTTAACCCCTTCAGGTGGTTCTACAAGTTCCCAGACTTGATTAGAGTACATGGACTCCATCTCAGATTTCATAGCTACAAGCCACTTATCAGCATCTTTATCTTGTAGTGCTTCATCGTAACAGACAGGTTCAATATTCACTTCTTCAGGGATTCTATCAAAAGCTTCTCCCAAAAGTGTATATCGAACCGGTGGTCGTCTAATTCTCCCACTACGACGAAGTACTACAGGTTCTGCAATCACACCTTCATCTTGCTGTGGCTGTAAAGCCGGCAAGTCCATGACTGGTGGGACTACATCTTGATCATGTTCTGGAACTTCAACATGTCTGTCATCACCAGTAGGCAATGAAATGTTAGAAGCCCCAACATTGTGCTCCTGTATATTTGGATCAACAGCTGCCACTTCAGTTTCTACATAACTCCCACTACTTTCAGGTGGTAGTGAAATGTTAGGTACTGAATATTCAGGCTGATGTTGATTTACTGGTCGACTAACATTTCTTCCACTACGACTAGGCAATGGAATGTCAGCTCCAACCATTGATGGTTGAGGTTGTTGTTCTAATGGAAAGGTTCTAGTTGGTATATTTTCTCCTCTCAATTCATACAAGGCTAATCGACTTTTGGGAATATGGTTTTTAATATAGTCTTCCTCAAGATAATGTGCATTAGTGCTAACAATGACCGTTTTATCTTGAGAACTATAAAATAAACCACCTTTCGTTCCTCTAGGATATCCAATAAAGAAGCATAAGTCTGTTTTTGATTCCAATTTATCTGCTTTCTCCGTTTCTGTCTTGAACTCTTTGAATTTCACAAAGCATTCAGACTTACGGTGCAACAGGTAAATGTATCCATATCTTGAGTAATCATCTGTGAAAGTCACAAAATACTCAAAACCACCCCTAGCTTGGACACTCATTGGACCACACAAATCAGAATGAATTAATTCAAGTACATCATTAGTTCTATTACCCTTTATAGGAAAAGGCCTCTTAGTCATTTTACCTTCTAAACAAGATTCACAGGTTGGTAGGGCCTCCACTTTCAATGAACTCAATGGTCCATCCTTGACCAACCTAGAAATCCTATCTAAATTAATATGACCAAGCCTTAAATGCCACAAATAGGTATGACTAAATTCAATAGGACGTTTTCTTTTCAATGGAACAATGACATCAAAGTTATTAACTTCAGAATTAGGAATTTGCAGTTCAGGTGAAACTTTGAGAATAAAAAGATCATCAATTATTGAGCCAGAACATATCATTTGTTTTCTAAATTTAATAACGACAGAATCATCATAAAATTCATTAAAACAAACCAAATATCCATTCTTGCTCAAACTAGAAACTGAAATTAAATTCCTTCTAATTGAAGGTACATATAAAACATCCTTCAAAAACAATGTTCTATGTTGGACATTGTGACTTCCAGTGCCCAGGTTGCTTGCAGTGAAAACACTTACCCTTAGGCTTTTTCACAGCAACACTTGCACTAGTAGATGCAGCACTTGTTTTAGGCTTAGCCTTGTGAGCATTTTTCTTCTTCTTACCCTTGTTCTGGGCAGAAGAAGAACCTCGCTCAACATTAAGCACAACAGGTGCAGCTCCTTGCTTAATGATAGTCTCAGCAGCCACCAGCTCATTCAGCAACTTAGACAGAGTGAAATCCATCTTATTCATGTTATAGTTCAAACGAAACTGCTGAAAACTGGCTGACAAAGTGTTCAAGATCATTTCTATCTGTGTAGCATTGTCAACCTCAGCACCAAGAACCTCCATGTCATTCAGAAGACTCATCATCTTCAAGACATGAGTTCTAACTGGAGTTCCCTCCTCCATTTTGGAAGTAAGAATCTCCCTTAGTGCATTTTGCCTTGCTGCACTAGTTTGATCTCCAAACATCTCCTTGAGATTTTCGAGCATGTCAAAAGCTGTGTCCATCTTCTGATGCTGATGTTGCAAAACATTTGACACAGAAGCCAAAATGTAACATCGCGCCATCTCATCAGCTTTAACCCATTTCTGGTAAGCTCTGGTTACCTCCTCAGAGGCACCCTCACCGGGTTTTTCAGGACAAACTTCAGTGAGCACAAACTTATACTCCTCAGCAGTAAGCAAAATGTCCAAATTCCTCTTCCAGTCAACATAGTTTGGACCCTCAAGTTTGTTTTGGGTTAAGATGTTTGCAAGGGGACTGAATGATGCCATTTCTATATCATGCATTAAACAAAAATAGCATATCAATAATAAACATTGAATAAATCAAAATTGCAAATATACAACATTGATATCACAATTCAAAAAAAAAATACACATTCACAACATTCATGAATAGCAACCTCGATGGGAGAATTCAACCAATCACATGTTTTGCATATTATAATTAGATAAGACCGGCACATACTACTCGATGGGAGAAAATATTACATCTGATTCATGTCACTAATTAATTTACTCAGATGGAGAGTTAAATCAATACAGACAAATTAGACTAGTTCAGTAATTATATTAAAACATGACATCTTCCGATGGGGAAGAAATGCAAATAATTACAACTAGAAAGTAATAAAAAACCACTCACAAATTAATTCATATAATTAAAATAAATTAATTATAATCAAAATTGCAAAATAATATATTTTAAAGACAATTTTGCAAATAAAATTAACATTTTTGGTTGAAATGTTAAAAATTTAGTGTTCTGGTCTATTTATGCAAAAAAATTAAAATATTCTGGGTTTATCTTGCAAAAACAGAAAAATTCTGGGCCATTTCGCAAGTTTCAGAACTTGTTTGGACTATTTTGCATAAAACAGAAACTATTGGGCCAAAATTGCAAAAACCGAAAATAGTCTAGGCAATTTTAATAAAATCAGAAACAATCAGGGCCACTTTATAATTTAAATAACTTCAGGGGGCCAAAACGGAATAACTGATACTTTCTGGGTCAAAATATAAAACATTAAAGTTCAGGGGTTAAAATATAATAAACAGAAGATCCGGGGTCAAAAAAATAAAAACTTAAAGATTAGGGGTCAAAATATAAAATTTAAAAAATGGAGGGACCAGACGGGAATTTTGGCAAGCAGCAGCTTCTTCTTCACGAAAAAGCCCTAGCCGCCGCCCCTTTTCCCTTCAACCTCCATTAACGCCGCTGGCCCTTTTTTTTTTTTTTTTTTCTTTGCCCCTCTACTGATCTTCAAAACAAAAACCAAAATTTGTCTTTTCTTGCCCCTCTCCTGTTCATCGAAACAAAACCCAATATATATATATATATATATATATATATATATATATTTTATATTAATGCCCATTAAAAACCACAGTTTCAAAAAAAAGAAAAAAATTGTATCAGTTACTGCACTTTTGTGCTACTGTCCTTCAAAAAAACTCTTGAAGCTCTCTTAACCATGTACCAATCAAACAATCAAAACAGATTATAGATACACGATTGAAACATGACAAAATAGCCACCATCATACAGTTTCGTATGGCTCTGATACCAATTGATGGGAGCGGGTATAAAGCGGAAACAACCCTTAACGAAACCATATGAAGCAAACTAAAAATATTATCGAACAAATCAATAAACTGACCTCTTGAAGCGCAGAATCGCTCACCGGTCTTCTTTCCAGAGATCTTGGAGTCACCCACGATCTTCTGCAGTAATCCCTAATTATCTCTCTTTTGGAACTCTCTGAGTGGCAGAAAATAGAATAACGTCCGTCTCTTTATTCTTAGGGTTTTCCAATCTTATATAAAAAAAACTCTCTTCGATAGGAAGATATTTTTTAATATAAAATAAATTAAATAAAAAATTATTTAATTAAAATAATATCAATTATTTTAAAACTAAATAATTTATCTATTATTTAATACACCCTTAACTTTCCAAATAATTAGGGCACTACAGGGACCGCAGGAATAAAATAAATCAGGCTACTAATTATAATAAGAACCTATGTAGACCAACATATTCTTATTATAATTAATCATGAATTATTCCACTAAAAACTCATGACTGAACTCCTTATTTATTTTACAATTCCACAACATAATAAAATAATGTTCCCCACGTTAAGATTACAGATGCTGTCATTTAAATAACTTACTGACAATTTATTTAAATCACAATATAACTTTAAGATTGTCGCTCAACTTATTTCATGTGTCGGATTCAATATCCACCTGCAGGGTTTACACTATAAAACCTTATAAGCTTACTTAAAGTGCATCATCAATCTCTAAACCGAGACATGGATTCTATCATTAATTAATATTTCACAAACACAAAATATCTTTGCCCAATTCACCGAGAATATTATTCCAATAATGAAACTCACCCTTTAATGAATCAAAGCACAAGACAATCAATGTTTGCTCATATTAAAATAAATCAAGATTAAGAACAATAATCATTATTTCTAATGTCCTAGAGAATATGTTTAACAGTCAGTACTAAACATCCATTCTCTACTTTGTCCAATTAAATACATATAAAATGTATTAATCACAATTATTGTTCATATGCTAATAACATTTATTTAATGCAAATTTCTAATTAAATACAAAGAAATAATTGTCAATAGAAAATCATTCATAGCTATACTATTACATATGCATGGTTAATAGTATATCTCTATCACTCCTAACACAGAACCCGGTCTGAAGTTACTTGTTGCTTCTTTTAGTTCACGAAAGCCAAAGCTCTTCAAATTGGGTGACTCTAGGATCTGACCATTTGTTTGCGTAGTTGAAGGCACTGTGTCAGATGAGACCTTGCTGCTTGACTTACTCATATCATTCCCACCTTTGCAAAGACATTTAAGGTTCATGTCAATAGACATTAACGAGTGGTGCACAAACACACACATGCTTATATGATTACATGATTGAGGAGTAATAGTTATGATAGGACCAGTATATACTAAATTTATGCTAAGAGATTAAAGCTGGAAAAGATTAGTGGTGCTTGATGATCTAATTTGAAATGCTGTTAACCATCCGTCATACTTTATATCCAAAAAGAATACTTATACCCTAATAATATGCTATACATTGTTTGTTCTTAATATTTTTATGAAAATAACTTAGAGATCATTTTGAAAGATATTAACCCATACTTTTGGGGATGATTTATCTGCACTTGGACCGTATTCTGAACAAAGACATGCAAATCTGATAGGTGCATGGGGTTTTGTCCATTTTACTAAAAAGGGAGCTGGATTAGAATTATTAACCCAAAAGAGCACAAGTAGACAGCAAAATTCTCTGATGGTGAATAGTGAACCAAAGTTTTTCATTTTTAGCAAGAAAGTAATCAACCAATGGCATAACTATCAGCCAGTGCATAATTTGATATCAAAACAACCATTCAGGTCCTAAAAATTGAAAAAGAAAATCACTTATGTTTTTATACCCCAGCTTTTCTCAGCAACCAAACAGAGCATTAGTTGTCTAATACCAAGAAAGAAATAAATCACAGAGAATTGATTGTGTCTGGCAGTCTAAAAGGCAGGAAGTTTGATAAGAAAAGTGCAATTGAAAACTTACCATGGTGAGAATCACCCTCTGCAGTGTTTGCTGCACTAAAACACAACCCCATGAAGATTGAGGACAAAGATCGAATCTTTACTCTTCTGGAGCACAAGGCTCAGCAACTAAAGGATGGCCCTTTAGACAAAAAGTGCCAATCACTTCATGTTGTAAGAGAAGAAAAGCTAATTTCGTGAATCCCAATCGGCAATAATCGTCGATTGCATTTGCAAAGTTTTGACTCAGAAAAGTCAAGCAAGTCAACCACCAGAGGAGGAGGAGGCGAGGAGCGAAGTAGAATTCTGAATTGAATTTTTCAAAAGTTTAAATGATCTAAGTTTTTTTAAAGGACAAATACCCCTATTTATTTTTTTTCTCCTTTTTTCTTTTATAAACACTTTGACTTTTTATCAGGCTTTAATAAATTATTTAGATCATGTTGGTCAATAATTTTTTAAAATAGCTTTGTACAATGTTAAAAAAAATTTTTTTTTAGTGTTCGGTATTATATTATTTAGACTAACTTAGATGTTAAATTAACGTTTTATAATAACGTCTATAATATTTAACTTTTAGCGTCTTATAAAAAAAAAATTATTCAAATAACTATTAGCTATTAAAATGGCTAATATTATTGAACAGACTTAAAAATATCATTTTTGCCATTAAATGCTACTAAATTAGTAAATATAAGAAATGAAAAATCAAAACTACGATAACGTGAATAACAAAATAATTAAATATTATGAAACATCCCTAGAATGACACATTTTAAACACAATAATTAAATAATTTAATTGTAGATTAAAAAGTAGAGATGAAATAATAATTTTGGTCAAATCTTAAGTGATTTTGTAGTATTTATCTTTTGTATTAACTATGACTTCAAATTGAATAACACTGAATTGCCTCCCTAGAAGACAATATATAACTAGTCATGTATGCCAGCGATGCGCGGACTATATAATTTATGTTTTTTAAATTAAATTGAATGTAATTTTTAAGAAAATTATTGTGATTTATAATTATATTCCTTTAATTTAAATAATTTACTTAGTTATTTTTAATTAAAAAATTTAAAGTAAACTTATAAGCTTTTATATAAAATTCTCAAGTAATAGACTGAAATATTAATTAGCACAATTAATTATTGTAAGTAAATTATTGTAATTCAAGTGATATAGTTAATTAATTATTTTTTCACTTTAAAATTCTCATATATTCAAATAAATTAGATGAGGTATAAGAATATTTAATTTTAATGAAATAAAATTTTAGCAAATTGAAATTAATTTTAATTCTATTTGTCAATGTAACTTTATTATTTAATTCATTTTTAGTAATTATGACTCTATTATAACTCCATTATGTTTTTTTTATACGCTTTTAGTAATTCATTTTTAGTATTTATTATTAGTTTGTAACTCCATTATTTTATTAAATACAATCAATATTAGTTATAATGAAAAAATAAAATATCACGTCATCAATTTCATATTTTAATAAGCCTTAGAACTTATATATATATATAATCAAAGAAGTTTATCTTAATGATAGCCAAGCCTCAGTCTCTCAAATTGACAAATGTAAAGAGAACAGTTATTTAGCTTATGTTTTATATTTTCAAATAATGTGTTTATTAAAATAATATCTGTTAGGTACATTTCTATCAAGATAATGCTATTAAATTAATTTAAAAATATATTAAAATATTGTTGGTTAATTTTTTGAGAAAAGAGCAACGAATCTGCTGGTTGACAACTTGGGTTGGAGAATTGCGGGCGTGTTAGGTGTGTGAAGTACACCAACTGAGAAATTAATATCACGCTTGATCTGACTTCTAGGCTGTTGGTTTGGATCCACGGTAAACACTTCACTGGTTGTGCAATTTAAAATAAATTTGAGTAGAGGAAATTGTAAAGAGAGTTTGATTGCTTGAAAAGTAAATTTTGATTGCTTGCATTGAAATGAAAGTTGTAATTACAGGAAATGTAATTAAACTGTGCTTAGAAAAATAAAGACAATGTTTTGAGAATTAAATTGCTTGACTCTTTGGAGAATTTGATTTGATTTGTTGAATTCGTCGGAAAATTTGGTTAAGCTTCTCTTGCTGGTTTTATAGGGTCCACAGACAGTTATCAAAAAGAGCCATTGACACACGTTCCCACTAGTTACTTTGATCTCCCACCTTCCTGTAGAGCAACTGCTAGAGGAGTGCGTTTAAGGAGTGCTTTTTTTTTTTTTTTTGTTCAACTATAGCCCACGTTTCTATTGTCTTTTTCTTTTAATTAATTAATTAATAAAAATTAATTACCCGAAACAATATTAATTGGACCCTAATTAAATAAAATTCAATCCCAATCAAAATACTAAGCCTAATTCTAAAAAAATCACAAAATAGATTCAACAATTGTCCCATATTAAATTGGCCTAATAAATCATGCTTAATATGTTAATCCATTTTGAAAATCCAAACTCATTTGTGATTTAAAATTTTCAAAATTAAAATACAATCTCACAATCACACTCTCTTTGCAGACTCCCAACAAACAAACAAAAAATCTAACACTTCATTCACCTTCTCTTTCATATCTTTAGATGCCGCTGTTCACCAAGGTAAGCGCTTCATAGACAAATCATAATGCACCATTATCAAGCATAAAAAAAAAAAAATCACTGTTAGCGTCGTTTGATCCCCAAAGAAATTCACAGATGGCCAATTGCGTTATTTTTTTTAATTCTTTTCTCTTCTTTCTTTTCTTGGCTCTGCTTTAGCCTAGCAATCATTATTTTCTTCAAAATTTTGGCTTTTGGCTTCATTTTTAAACCCTTTTTTTTCCTTTTTTAATAATATATTTATATAATAGTTAATATATATATATATATATATATTAAATAGATGGATAATTGTATCTTGTCTTTGGTGAATTTTTGAAAAATCATAGCTATGGAACCAATAAAAAACTATTCCAGAGGCTCAAATTTTTTATACCAGTTCCATTGGCAACCATTTTTCCAGGTTATGGCACCAATGAAAATATATTTCTACTCCAACCAAGGGAAAAACTAGTTCCTCTAATATGAATATAAATTGTGTTGTGAATTATGTACCTTTAATTTTCTGCTAATAGATTCCACTTCATTTGCTAACTCCTTGGGCGGTGCCCTTGCTAATGCACCAGCTCCTCAAGTAAGTTCCTCTACTAAACTTTGTATCAATTCTTTCTGCCAGTTTCTCTCCATGGACATTTGTGATTGGTTCATCATCCTCTCTATCAGTTGTTTCTAGATATATTTTCCGAATTGAGATGACTCCCCTGGCTCATATGTCTTCTGCTCGACAGTTTCCTCTTCTCACTGTTTAAGATTCAGATGTTCTAGTTATCTCTTCTCCACAGGTATGCTCTCTATCGCACTGTCCTGTGTCGCACTTGCAGATGGCTCCTCTTCGAATTTTATTTGTTTTTTATTACTACAATTGAGGATCCATTACTTGAGATTTACTCCCCTTTTTTTTTTTTGAGTGATTTACCTTCTTCTCCTCAAATGCAGGCTTGGATAGAAAGCCATGAGACACCTCTTGTGCTATTTCATAGCACCAGTAGACCTAGCACCAGTTTCAAAGATATGAACCTCGACTGACCCCTTTACACGTTTATGAAAGAAACGGCCAGTAGGCCTGTTTACTTTATTCATGATTGTCGTCAGATCAGTTATGTCACCTGCCTATACTCGTTGCATTGCTTGCTACAAGTGACCTTTCTTAATGGGGTCGTGGGATCAGCCCCACTGTCATCGCTGATGATCCTTCATTTTCCACCTAGTGGGATAGTACTCCTTGAGGTAACGACTTCTGGCATTTGTCTCGTGAGGCTCTCCTTTACTATTTGATAGCCAATAAGTGTTTCCTCTAAGCCCTTATGACCATAAAAATGTATGATCTTCTGTTTCAGCTTAGGTTTCAAAAGTTGCTAATATATGATTTCTTGAATTCCCAGGGGTACTGCGGTTAACTTCCTCCAAAAGATCTTGGACTTCAATAAAAACATTGTCCAACTTAAGAAATGTTAATTCTTCCCTGAAGATCACTTTAGCACCATCAACCTCCAGGTACTCCTTTGTAGCTAACCTGTCAAACAGTTGTTGTAAATAAATTAAGTAGTTGCAGCTGCTGCCATCTCCTTATTAGTATATGACTTAATAGTTATGGAGCTCTGAGATATTAGTCTCCCGCTTCAGCCTTTTATAAGGCACGATGGCTAATGATGGCGTTGAACCAATTCTAGAGGTCATTACAGTTGATGCGCTATCATAAGAGATGCTAGGATCCTCTGAATCATCATAATTACACACCTTAATTATTTAGTGGGCCTAGCTCCCACTGAGAATTTTTGCTACCATTATTGTTGTGACTCTTTAGGTGTCTACTAGGACTTCGAATGAACTTGCGGCTTCTTCAATTGATCAATGATACTCCTCAGATCTACTTCAACAGCGTTGATAGATGCTGGGAAAGGATCCTCATTAATTAATTAAGATCTGCTCTTTGTCAGGGAACCTCAATACTCCTCTATTAATACGATCCGATAGAGCATTCTTTGCAACTCCAACAATTATTAGTATTATAATTCCAGAAATTATGGTACTTACAGTATTGCTTGCCGTTCATCTCTTCTTTTGTCGGTAGCTTATGACCAGATGGAAGAGATATAAACTTTTCTTTCATTAAGAAATCAAATATCTCTTCTATCTTAGAAACATCAAATGTGAATTGAGTCTCTAAACTAAATTTCTTCTTCTGAGGAGCTGTCTTTATTGGAGCTCCAAGGTTTGGACACATAAAGGAACATGAATTCACCAAGTCAGCCACAATTATTTCCTAATGAAGCTCATGATAGTAAGTTCCTGGTGAGCTTCTTTTCATCTGTGATTCTTCTTTCAGGAGCTCTTCATATTCTACTACCTTAGCTACCAGCTCATAGAAATCTCTAAAATCCATCCCTTAGAATTTCTTCCTCAGCTTGAAGTCCAAGCCTCTCTGAGCCATCTTGACAAACTTGTGTTCAGGTAAGAACTCCTTACACATGTCCCTCAGCTTCTTAAACCTTACAATAAATAAGTCAGCTGTATCTCCACTTCTCTGTGTCAGCTTTGATAACTCTGCCACACAAACCTCTGGCTTAGCCCTAAAGAACTGGGAATGAAAGAGATGCTCCATCTCATACCATGAATTGACTGAGTTCCTCGGAAGTGTCGAATACAGGTGAAAGTTGTACCTGTCAAAGATTTAGGAAACAATCACAACTTATATTTAGCAAAATTCTCCGAGTTGGCGAGTTCACCATATTGGATGGTGAATCTAGCTATATGCTCCACGGTTAATTGTCCATCTTCTCAAGAGAATAATATGAAGTCTGGAATTCTGTACCCCTTGGGGTAAGGGTTCTCTTTGTCGATTGTTTTTGAATAAGGCTTCACAAACTCTCGGTGGCCAACTTGCCTAAGGCCAAGCCCATACAGCTCCTGCATAGCATCCCTCAGAACATCCATGGTGACTTGGTGAATCTGAGGAATAGGATTAGTTGTCGCTTGAGGAACCAAAGCGATACCAGTGTATATATTCCAGGGAGCTATGTTAAAGGCAACCCTTCTAGTTCCTTGGCGTCCTCCTGTGTCTGTCAACGACTGAGGAGTATGAGAAGCCTCAGCCTCATAGACAATTGGGTTAGTCATATTACTAGTGGTCTCGAAAACAATGATAGGAGTCAATGTAGGCATGTTAGTGGGGTAACCTGTCTAGAGTGGTGCCTTTGATGGATGGTGCACTAGCTCCTCTCTCTAATGTGGCGGTTGATACCTCTCTTCAGTAAGAGCACGACCACTGTCAGTGCCCCTTAAGGGACTTCGAGGTAGTTGCCCCCCAAGTTCTTTGGCACACTTGAATGAAGATTTATTCTCCTCCTTAGCAAAAGACTTGCTAGTAGGAGATCGATTGACAGGTGAGTCCACAACATCAATATTCCCTCCAGTGACCTTCTCCATGAAGATATTCATGGTTTGCAATAATTTAGCTATCATTTGACTATTATTCCTTTGTGCTTCGAGCATCGCATTCACATCAGAAGAACTAAAGTTAATGACAACATCATCATAAGCAGAAGGTGTTTTACCTAAGCGTTTATTAAGATCATTAGAGGTAAGTGCAACTTCTGGGGGATTTTGAGTAGGAGAGTTGATTTCTCCTTCCTTATGAGGAGATGCTCCTCTTTCAGGGCTTCCAAGGCCTACTCTTGTAGGTCCTCCATCCGAGTCTAGAGAGCTAGTAGCAATTTCTTTTTCAACAACAGAACAAGTTTTTCAAGTAATGATGTTCTCTCAAAACTCAGGTGAAAGATAGAATGTACAAAAGTGGTCCCAGCAAGCGTGCCACTAAAGATTGTTGGTTCTTTTTTGAGAAAAGAGCAATGAATTCGCTGGCTGACGGCTTGAGTTGGAGAATTGCGAGCGTCCTAGTGTGTGAAGCACACTAGCTAAAGAATTAATATCGTGCTTGATCTAACTTCTAGGCTGTGGATTTGGATCCACGGTAAATGCTTCACCAGTTGTGCAGTTTAAAATAAATTTGAGCAAAGAAAATTGTAAAGAGAGTTTGATTGCTTGAAAAGTAAATTTTGATTGCTTGTATTGAAAAGAAAGCTTGTAATTACAGGACTCTTAAATTAACTGTGCTTAGGAAAAATAAAAGACAATACTTTGAAAATTAAATTGCTTGACTCATTGGAGAGTTTGATTTGGTTTGTTGAATTCGTCGGAGAATTTGGTTGGGCTTCTCTTGCTGCTTTTATAGGTTCCACAAACAGTTATCAAAAGGAGCCACTGGCACATATTCCCATTAGCTCCTTTGATCTCTCACCTTCTTGAACGTGGGCAACTGCTTGTGGAGTGCGCTTGAGGAGTGCTCTTTTTGTTCAACTACAACCCACTTTTCTATTCTCTCTTTCTTTAATTAATTAATTAACTAATAAATAAAAATTAATTAATCAATTAATTACCCAAAAAAATATTAATTGGGCCCTAATTAAATAAAATCCAAGCCCAATCCAAAATACTAAGTCCAATTCTAAAAAAATCACAAAATGCAAATACATATAACCCAAGTCGTACAAATTGAATAAATTGTTATTCAAACTTTGGTCAACTTGACTTGAATCCATTACATGTCTTCCATTATGTATTTAATCTTAACACAATTAATTAAACATCTAGATAATATCATTAACTTAAATCAAAATCCATATAATATATAAAAGGAGAGTGAGATATATGTTAATTATAAAGCAATGCATCCTTTCATTCCTTAACATGATATTAAAAAATACATATTAAAAATAAAAAATACACACACAGACACACAACACATATATATACAATTAAAAATAAAACTTTTCTTTTTATACAAGTATAATCCCAATTTTTTATGAAAATTTATCTATTAAGATGAGATGAAAATGAGAATGAGAAATGACACCGTTATAAATCTTATTATCATTTTTAGGAATAGTGTGTGTATTTTTTTTTATGCAAGTCATACCATGCATGCTTTTTGTTATACCTTGGTGAAACACTTTGGCAAGTTACTTAAAAAGACACATTTTAATATTACAACTTTTTTAGCATATCTCAAAAGATATAATTTTGTAATGCATTTCACGATTATTTTATTATATGATTTTGTTATTTTTTGAATGTTGTAATAAAAGATAATTTCATCTAGGGATGGAAGTGAGACGGGTGTTTTCGGGTATTCACCTAGTCCAATCTATTTAATGAAGGTACAGATAGTTATAAATGTGTTTTAGATAGATACGGGTGGTAAAATTACTAACCGTAATAGATACGGTAGCGTACGAATATTAGATTCTGGGTATCCGCTACCCATTATCCGCTATAATAAATAGTTTTGGCCGTGGGTACCCTTGGGTACTCTACCCATTTATTAGTGAAAAATGCATTTTAAATAAATTCAGGTTTGGATAGTTTAAAATGTGCGGATATCCTATCCATTTAAGGGGTACTTTAAACGAGTTTGGGATGAATTCGAGTAGTAAAATTTTAAATGGGTTTAGATATGGATAATTAAATAGATATTTAAATGTTGAGATGGATATGATAGTAAAATTTTAAACAGATACGGTTACGGACAGTTCAAAATTCATTGATATATGTCCTACTTCCATCCCTAATTTCATTTTTAATATTGCTTTTCGCATGGCGCTGGTTCCAACACTAATTTGTTTAAAAATCAAATTTTTATACAAGTACCATCCTAAATTTACACCAAATAATTAAAAAGCCCGATTAATGAAATAATATAATATTTTTTAATATTTTTAATTAACAAAAATTATTTAATTTAAAAACAAAACATTTAAAGAAAACCTAAAAAATATTTGGTACTTTTAACTAATACAATGTATTAGTTAAAATATTAAAAATTATTGTTTTTATTTTATTTTTAGTAAAAATTTTGTATTTTCGATCATTGACCGCAAAGGAGAGTGGTAGTTACGTTTAATTGATTTTTGTAAAAATTGTATATTACCCTAAGTTCAGAGGGTAATTTAAGCATTATTTTAATTCAAAACAATAATAAACGATTATTTAATTAATACTTTTATATACAACAGTTGAATTATTTTATAATACAATGATTCAGAAAATAAATGTAAAAATTCTTAACAATTAAAGATTATAAATTTTTTTATGAATAATTAGGGTCTTTAATAAAAAAAGATTTAAAATGTATAATCTCAGGAAATAAATTATAGTAAATTTCAAAACATTTTGACACGAAAATTTATTGAAAAATTTTATAACTTAAACTGTTGGGTCATTAATAAATCAGAGACTATAGAAATACTTAAGATTTATCCCAAGAAAAAGCGTCAAAACCCAAATATATTTGAAGGTATGAATTTCAATAATTTTTATTTTTTAAGAACGAAAGCCAACAATAAAAGTTTTCCAGACAACATTACTATGTATCACATATATATACACAACATTACTATGTATCACATATATATACACACGCGCTCACAGAACAGGAGAAAAAGTTGGTCTTAAGACAGAAAACAACGTTTCCATTATTTAGAACCATTGCTTGATTTGCATACCACATTGTCCTGAAGGTTTTCCAGAATTTTAACCACATCTTTTATGTCTGGCCGAAATTTTGGCTCCCCTGATACGCATTCGTATGCAAGTTGAGCTACTTTTAATGCACTGCTTCCCGAATGCTCACCTAAAATGGCAGGATTCAAAATTTGGGAAAGTTTGCGTCTGTCAGTAATGCATATTGCCCACATACCTAGATGTATTGGTCCAGATTGCCTGTTCCATTCTATTGCTCGTCTTCCAGATAACATTTCAAGGAGAACAACCCCGAAACTGTATATATCACTTTTTTTGCTAATATGACCTTCATAAGAGACAACAAAGTGACAAAAAACAAGATAAGAGTTCCATTTTTTTTTTTCTTATATAATACCAGAGTGAAATAGAAACCAAATGATACCTGACTGGGCGTATTCAGGTGCTGCATACCCTAGGCCATAACCCCCCAAGACCCTTGTAGTGACATGGCTTTTATCTATTGGCCCATCCTTAGCGAAACCTAAATCACATAGTTTCGCATTATAGTTCTGTCATTTTTACAATATGAGTAAAGAAAATGTGTTAGTTATAATATTGCAATTCTATAACTCCCTCATAAACCAAATTCAGTAATAGAGCATTTTCACATACTGAATCAAGCAGGATATTCGAAGTTCTAAAATCTCCATGTATGACATCTGCCTTATCATGAAGAAATGCCAGACACTTAGCAGCACCAAGGGCAACTTTCATACGGAGATTCCAAGAGAGTGGTCGAATGTGAGAATCCCCTGCTCCCACAAATACATATTTGAGGTCGGGAGAAAACTTGCATGTTCAGTTAGAAGATTGAACAACCAATCAATTACTCACTTCCAAATAGACGATTCTCCAAGCTGCCATTGGGCACAAACTCATAGACCAGAAGTCGATGGTCATCCTCCAAGCAGTAACCAATCAGTTTCACTAGATTCGGATGCAATAGCTGCCCCATGTATCTGATTTCTGACTATTGTTCACGAACCATAACAAAAGTCAACAGAAATAGGCAGATAAGCTCAAATGATGGAGAAAGAATACTTACCTACCATTCTTGTTGACCTCGGTTGCCAAGTAGCCTCTTTACAGCAACAGGCATTCCAGTGTCAGGCCCTGATGGCTTTAATGATAAGCAATCAATCCAACCTTCGAAGACAGTACAAGTTGCACCACTTGCTAAAACAGTATCCTGTCCGAAGTCCCTTGTTGCTGCTTTCAGTTCACTAAAGTTAAACCTCTTCAAATTGGGTGAGTTTAAGATATGACCTTTTGTTTGGGCTGTTGAAGGCACTGTGACAGATGAAACTTTGCTGCTTGACTTACTCATATCATTTTGCCAACACATTTAAGTTTCATCTCTATCTACAAGAATGAGTATGACACTAATACACATGCATGCGGTTTTGTCAATTTTATGGAAGAGTGGAGTTAGATCATAAATTTTTGTATTCATTGGATAATGCAGAGTTGCTAAAAGATGGACTTTTTCAATTGAAAAGTTCTAATGCCATCAGAGTGAAGATATTATCACAAGAGAACAAGTGAATTTTCAGTCTTCATGATTTATCTGAAGTAGACTTAACGTCAGCTTTAATGGTCAGAGATTAACGGTAACTAATTTCCATCATTCTCTTAATTAAGATAACATGAGATAACTTATTCCAGTTTCTATTTACTTTCCACATATTTACTCATCTGACATTATTACTTAAAACTACTTATGTCCAAGAGAAGGAGAGTTTTCGTAAAACAAAGCCAAATTTATCAATTTATTTGGTGAAAAACTAAGTAGAACTTAGAATTTTTGCTATAATTTATATTGATAGTTTCCGAAATCAAAAGCCCATGCCAACTCAAATCTAACTGGAACCTAATGACAAAGACTCAATCTACCTGGAACCAACATTATGACTATATTTCCTCTATCCACCAATTTCAGGTATTCACATTGCCAGATTTGATTAGACACTCATATTAACCCAAAAGAGCACAACTACATGCAAAATTCTCTGATGGTGAATAGCGGACCAAAGTTTTTCCTTTTTAGCAACTAAGTAATCATCTAATGGTGTGACTATCAGCCAATGCATAATTTGATATTAGAACAACCTAAATTTTCAGGTCCTAAAAATTGAAAAAAAAAAAAAAAAATTTATCGCTTCTATTTTTCTACCCTGGCTTTTCTCAGCAACCAAACAGAGCATTAATTGCTAATCCCAGTAAAGAATAAATCACAAAGAACTGATTGTGTTTGGCAGTTTATAAGGCAGGAATATTGATTAGAAATGAATAATTGGAAACTTACCTGATAAGAATCACCCTCTGTAGTGTTTCCTGCACTAAAACACGACCCCATGAAGATCGAGGACAAAGATCGAATCTTTACTCTTCTGGATCACAAAGCTCAGCGACTAAAGGATGACCCTTTAGGCAAACAGGGCAAATCACATCATGTAAGAGAAGAAAAATTAATTTCCTAAATCCCAATCAGGAATGATCGTCAATTGCATTTGCAAAGTTTTGACTCAGAACTCGAGCAAGTCAGCCAGAGGAGGAGCGAAGTATAACTTTATTGAATTTTTTAAAAGTTAATGATATAAATTTTATTAATGGAAAAATACTATTTAGTCCCTAAGTTTTTGACCCCTAATTATTTTTTCCTTCTTTTTTCTATAAATACATTGATTTTTATCCTTGAGATGTAGCTTTTTTAAACAATTTAACCATTCCTTTCAAAACTAACATTTTTGCAGTTAAATATCACTCTATATGTATACTATATATAAAAGTGGAAATGAGGAGAGAATAATGTGATTACCAATAATAATTTTAGTGAAATTTTAAAAATTCTAAAATATCCTTTTGAATAATTGATAATAATTTGAGCTTATTAAATAATATGAGTTTTTAATAATTGATAAATTATGATATTAAATTATTAATCAATTGAATTTTTTAATAATTTTTTATTAATTGATTTAAAAAGTCTACATTTGATTAAGTCTCAGTTACATTCGATCATTTCTTAAATTCATAATGAATTAATTACTAAATCAATCAACAATCATATTTGTCTTCAATAGTATCAGAAGTAATTGTTTAAACTTTAATTTCTATAATATATGTAGTTATTTATTTAATTGCAATTTTGGAGTATGTCCTTAACTTTTTCCTTTAACATTTGTGTAAATTAAATTATTATATAAAAATATAAATATTTCAAATATATAAGGAAAATCCATGAAAACATAATTTAAGAAATTTTAATATCAAAATAAATTTATTTTCTCAAAGATGTAATGTAGTTGTATATTTAATATAACACATGATATTTTTTTTAAAAGAAAAGCAATATAAACATATTATTTTTTTAATAAATATATATGATAATAAGACGTTTGAAAATTTTTATATTTTATTTTATAAATTTTTTTAAATATTTGATTCTATTATTACTATAATTTAAAATATTTTATTTTAAAAAAAGAAATTTTATATAACACATTTTCAAATAGAATATACATAATTAATTCTATCAAAATTTTTAAGTTTTTACTTTTAAAATTTATTTTAAAATAAAATTAACATTTGTGTGTACGATGACAAACAGTTAAAAATTTTAAATTTAAAAAAATATATGTAATATTTTATTCTTATACCTATATATCTACATATATTGAACATATTTATTAGGTGATATTTAATTATAATGAATTTTAGATAACTAACGATATAAATTAAGCTAAAATATGTGTGTATATACTGTTGCTTCTCTTTTGAGTTCCCGCAAGTATACGAATTGCAACGTAGTAATAAAAAGATCGATCCCACAAGGAACGAGTTAAGTCCACTTTACGGGTTAAGTCCACTTTACTACTTTATTCTTAATTTTATATTTACAGAAATTAGAATGTGAAATGATTTAACTATATTTCTAGTTATGTTAAACCTAATTATTATTTAATTCTATAGATAAGTGTGTCGTAGGATACTTAGAAAAATTGATCATGCACAGGATTTTCTTCTTCTATATCAAAGCATGTAACATACAATAAATAATTCTTTAATCACATATGATAAGATATAATTCAACCTTTCGGTATAGAATTATTCTATCTATTATATGTATTTCTACTTCTAATAAATAACTTATCTTGTTAAATATTAAACCTAGTACTTATTCTTTGATTATTTCAATAAGACAGATTTAACTTTGACAAAAACAAGTGAAACATGCATATATAAATTAAACTGAGTGAACTAAATCTCTTTGATCTTTACTAAACTATTTCTTTATGAGAATATAATTTAGTAAACTTGATTAAATAAAAGATCAAAAGATAACTTAAAGAACTTTTATTGAATGAAACCAATTAAAATTGTTGCGTTGTATAGAAGAGTTATGAAGAACAACATACAATAAGTCTATAAAAACAAGAGAAAGAAGTAATCAAACTCAAGCCTCCGGAGGGCGTCACACCTCGAGGAACTTCTTGATGTTCTTAGCACAAACAATAATAAGTGACTCTCGTCAACTTACTTCTAAGTACTACTATCACACTTCTCTATTTTTACACTTAATATCTGAAATACAATCTAATTCTGAATATCTTTCTGAATCTGAATCTGGATTTGGATGATTTCTTCCTTCACTTGGATTGCTATTTATAGAAGAGGAGAATGATGTTGGATATGATGGTGATTGGTTGGCCAAAAGGTGCTTTAGGTGACTTCTCTTAGGAAGAGTCCCGACCCATGCATGGGAAGACATGTTTTTCTGATGAAAGGATAGCAATTACGTCTCCTGGAAACAAGACTCGCGCTTGCGAGGTTCAAGGTCGCGCTCGCGACTTATGCTTTAAAAGTCTCTGCCTCTCTGGAGTGCTTCTTGCGCTCGCGCTCGCGCAGATGAATGTCACACTCACGATCTTTGTTTGTAAACTCTCTGACTTGCTGGAGTGCTTCTCGCGCTCGCGCAGATGAATGTCGCGCTCGCGACTTGCGTTTTGGTGCCTGCTGAGTCTTCTGGTATGTAGGTTGCGTGCGTGACTTCAGGTAGTGCTCGCGACTGTATCCTTTCTTCTTTCCAACGTGACTGCATTCGCGTCGTGAGGTTTGCTAGGCCGACTCTTCCATACTTAATCAACTTTTTGGTCCTCTTTTTCTATAAAAGCAAGCCTTTTCATCCCTTTGCTCAAATTGTATTCCTACAATCACTTTAAAACAAAAACAACAAGGGAAAACGTAAAATGTATAAAAACAACATGCAATCATGCAATTTATATGAAAATAACATAACAAAATTTGCCCGCTTTGCGAGGCTATCAATTCCCCCACACTTAGCTCTTTGCTTGTCCCCAAGCAAAACATTCATCTTTCTTTTGAACTCATGTTGATCATGTTCATTTTTACTCGTTGATTTAGAATTCTTAAGTAATCTACCAAAGATAAGAGATTTGATGTGTTTTTATGAACCAAGTAGTATAAATAAGTATGACATCTAAAATTTTCAATATAGCAAAAAAATTAATCTTAAGTATACATAATCTAGTCATTTAAAATATGAGATAGGCAGTCATCCTTCCTTAAAATGCACAATAGGAAGTATTTAGGACAAATTCTAGCACACATGTATTGTTTCTTATCTCAAGGCATTTTTAGGTAACCTATTTCTTTCTCATAAAGTGGTTGCATTTTATGCTCCATACTATGAACCCCTCCCCCCGAATACATAGGCATGTGATGCATATGATGAATGAGAAGAAATGCACGTGAGTGTGTGAGTCGCCACCTTGTTTAATTATTTTAGGGTAAACTAGGAAAAAACCCTAAGTGACTCCATTTTTAATTAACCTAGTTACTAGATTAATTATCCCAATGATTAAGGCACAATCTACGAATCCGAGGTGGATCCCGAGACTATGTCATGCTGATAAACTAACCGATGAATGAATGCTTTGCAAGGTGAATGATGGATTAATGAAATGTTTAAGTGATTTCGACTTGCCACCCGGGGTGAAATCCCGAACGTGCCTACGTACTTCCGTTTGAATGGAAGATCAAAGTCAACGTAGTTCGATAGGCCCTTTTTTAAAAGGGCTTTGAAGGTGTATGCTTAATGCATGAGTGTGTATGCTTTGTGCATGAGTGTGTATATGCTTTGTGCATGAGTGTGTATGCTTTGTGCATGAGTGTGTGTATGCTTTGTGCATTTTGTGTGTATGCTTTGTGCATGAGTGTGTGTATGCTTTGTGCATTTTGTTTAGGCATTTCGCCAAAGATTGATTGATTTTTAGGCATGTTGCCAAAAATGTTGATTTTAATGGCTTTTAGCCAAAATGATTTGATTTAGGCAATTGTTGCCAAAATGTGCGATTTAGGCGATTGTCGCCAAAATGGTTGATTTTAAGGCCTTTGGCCAAAAGATTGATTAATTTAAGCGATTTGTCGCTAAAATGGTTGATTTTAAGGCCTTTGGCCAAAATGTGTTGTTTTAGGCAATTAGTTTGCCAAAATGTGCGATTTAGGCTTTAATGCCACGATTATCAATTAATCGGGCGTTCGAGCTTAATCACAATTTATTGTCGAAACGTGATTGATTAAGGCTTTTAGCCACAATTATTGATTAATTGGACTTAAGCCAGATTTATTCGAAATAAGGCAATTGAACCGTAGCTATTAATTAACTAGGCTCTTTTAGCCAATATTGTCGGATTTAAACTTTAATACCACGGTTATTGATTAACCGGGCATTTAAGCTTAATCAAATTAATTAAAGCAGTTTATTTACCAAAAAATAATGACGTGGATGCATTTATGCAATTGTAGAATTATTAAGAGTAGAAGAGAAATATGCATGAAGTGCTAAAATTAAATAGGCAGAGTTTTGTTTACATACCTGATTTAATCGACGACCGCTTCTTAACTCCAGATTAAGCTCCTCGCTTAGGAAATATTAATTAATTTTAATTTGTTTAATTTTAATGTCCAAATATCACAATAAAAATGCAATAAAAATTAAATTAAATGCAAAAAGCGGTAAAGAAAACGCAAGGAGCGTGAGAGGGAGAAGGATTCGTCCGTCAACACAGACAGGGGTGTCAAAAATAGGCTGAAAATGGTCTATTTATAGGCCATTTTCGGGTCCAAGGCGGCAGGTGCCGTTTGGGCAGGGCGGCAGGTGCCCGCCCATGCTGGGCAGCAGGTGTCGCCCGTGCTGGGCGGCAGGTGCCGCCCAGGCGGTGGGGCGGCATGTGCCGCCCTTGCTGGGCGGCAGGTGCAGCCGGGGTCCGGCGGCAGGTGCCGCCTGGGCTCGGCGGGCGATGCCGCCGTACACGGCGGCGGCCTTTCGGGCCTTTCACTCCGAAGGAGCTTTCGGGAGTTTCGGACCTCAGAAAAACATTCCGGGACCTGTTCCGCGATCCTCGCGATATTCCGGACGTTTTAAGTACCATATTGGCATACTTCCAGTAAATGTCCAAAATGGCCTTCGGTCCGGCCGGACTTTTTGCAGTCCGGCATTGACACTGTAGCAAGGTCAAAATTTGAGTATTCACAGTTGCCCCCCACTGGCTATCATAAAAATGATTTAAGAGAGCCAGTGGCTGTTTGAAGGAGCAAATTTTGAAGGCGAAACTCGGACCTTGGGCCAAATTGGGATTGTGGGGCCTTAGGCTGAGTTGTGAATTTTCGGACCCTAGGCCGAGTTTTGAATTTCGGGCCTTAGGCCGAATTGTGAATTTTCAGGCCTCTGCGGCCGAATGTGATTTTTCGGGCCTCTGTGGCCTGAATGTGATTTTTCGGGCCTCTGGGGCCTGAATGTGATTTTTCGGGCCCCTGGGGCCTGAATTGTGATTTTTCGGGCCTCTGGGGCCTGATTGTGATTTTTCGGGCCACTTTGGCCTGAATGTGATTCTTCGGGCCACTTTGGCCCGAATGTGATTCTTCGGGCCTCTGTGGCCTGAATGTGAATTTTCGGGCCTCTGGGGCCTGAATTGTGATTTTTCGGGCCTCTGGGGCCTGATTGTGATTCTTCGGGCCACTTTGCCCTGAATGTGATTCTTCGGGCCACTTTGGTCCGAATGTGATTCTTCGGGCCTCTGGGGCCTGAATTGTGATTCTTCGGGCCACTTTGGCCTGAATGTGATTCTTCGGGCCTCTGGGGCCTGAACGTGAATTTTCGGGCCTCTGTGGCTGAATGTGATTTTTCTGGCCTCTGGGGCCTGAATTGTGATTTTTCGGGCCTCTGGGGCCTGATTGTGATTCTTCGAGCCTCTGGGGCCTGATTGTGATTTTTCGGGCCTCTGGGGCCTGATTGTGATTCTTCGGGCCACTTTGGCCTGAATGTGATTTTTCGGGCCTCTGTGGCCTGAATGTGAATTTTCGGGCCTCTGGGGCCTGATTGTGATTTTTCGGGCCACTTTGGCCTGAATGTGAATTTTGTGGGGGCCGTTGCCGCCATTATTCGATGGCTGCTGCCGCCGTTATTTGGTGGCAATTTGGCGGCCGCTGTCGCCTTCGTTCTGCGGCTGCTGCCGCCTTCATTCGGCGCATTTTTCTATAAAAACTTGTTTTGTTGGTTGCTTCTTCACTCATTCTCTCTTTTCTCTCTTCTCCTTTTGTTCTTGTTGCTTTTAAAGAATGAATCCTTCTTTCAATCACAGCATGCACAGCTGGACTAGGAGTCTCTCCAAAGTTGAAAAGATCAATTTGGGGAGGTATGGTCTCTCTCCTATCGTTACTCTCAGGGGGGTAGTAATCGACTGGAATTTTTTATGGGCCTGCATCAGACTTTGGGATCCTGAGTCCCATGTGTTCCGGTGCGGAGCCATGATGGAGGAGATGTGTCCTCTTTTTGAGGAATTTTGTGCTATCATAGGGTGCGATCCCAATGCCCCATTGGTCAGGCATGAAGTCAAGATTGGGTATGTTCGGTCGTTTGAAAACCTGTTTCAGTTCAGTCGACCTCAAGCTAGGGCTATGATTGTTGGTGATCAGAAAGCAATTCTGTTGCCTCTGATTGATGAATTTTCAGAGGTCCGTTCAGATGACCCAGACCGGATGGGGCTGAGGATGCGGGCCTTGGTTTTTTGCTTATTAGCTGGTTTCTTGTTTAACAAGGACCCAGGATTCGGGGACTTGCGACTCTGTCCTATGGTTCGGCAGATGGAGGGCATGGGTTGCATTGGTGGCATTGTGCTGGCAGAAACCATCAGGAGCCTTGACAGAGCTGCTCTAGGCTTCGAGGACTGGACAGTTTCCCCGATTATACTCCAGGTATTTTCCTCTCATCTTTTTTTTTTTTTTTTTTTTTTTTGGTTCATCCCTTTGTAATAGAAAGGATCCATTACTCAGGTTTGGTTGAAGGACCACCTTCAAGTGGTTGCTGCTCCTACCCGTTTGCCTTACAACCCTTCTCAGTATCGTATGCGGAGGATTCTGATCACCTACCCGTCTGCTGATGCATGGACTTCATGGCTAATGGAATTGGGTCCAAATGAGGTGCAGTGGTTTGTACCCTGGTATGACATCATCCGCTTTATCCAGGTTAGCTTTCGTCATACTCAGGTTTACCTTTTAGGCCTTACACATTGTACCTGGTACTGCGCTTCGCACGTTTTGAGGCAGATGGGGATAGATCAAACTGTTCCGATTATGGATGATTCTTTAGCTGATTCAGCCATCACTCCGGGAGTTACCCGAGCCGTTCTTAGGGCATGGGTTAGAGACCATCACATGGTTAGGCCCTTACCTAATCCTGCTGGTATTAATACTTCTCCTGAATATCGGACCTGGTTCAAGACCGTTGTCTGGCCAGTGGAAAAGCCAAGGAGGAACGCATTGCTGAGTGCACTCGAGGGTTGGACTCAGGCTGACGCTGGTGATGGGATTAGGACTGATGAGGAGATCATGTTGGCTCCTCGGACAGGCGAGGCTGGAGGGAGTTCAGCAACTGGGGATGACTTGGAGGACGTTGCCCCACGGAGGCGACGGGGTACCTAGACTCTAATAGGCTTTTGGACTTTTGGTGTTTTGGCTTTGTTTGAACTCTTTTGTCTTTTACTTGGGACTTTGGGTGTGGATTTTGGTGTTTTGGCATTGGATTTTTGGATGTATGTTCCTTTGGATTTGGACTTTATTATTTATTTTTCTTGGTCTCTTTAGTTTTCTGCTTGACTTTGGACTGTTTGACTTTATTGCTTTTAATTGGGCATGTTATCGTCTTTTAAGCTTTCCAAGCATTTTCCAACTTTATTTATTCAAGCTCTGATTTTTGCCTGAGCCGCCCTTTCGGGTTTTCAACTTAGCGAGCTACCCATTTTTGCCTAAGTCGCCCTTTTCGGGTTTTCAACTTAGCGGGCCCCGATTTTTGCCTAAGCCGCCCTTTCGGGTTTTCAACTTAGCGGGTTTTTTTTTTAATTTTTTTTTATATTTTTTTTATATAGTATTTGTTTTACTTCTTTCTTTTTTTTTTTTGATTTGGCAAAGAAGAATGAAATTATAAAGTGATTTTTTTTTTATTAATGCTTAGACCGCGCCCAAAGAGGGCTGCCTACATATCTCCGATACATAATTTCTTTTTTTTTTTTTTTTCAAGAGAATCAGGTCTAATGTAGTTCATTTTGCATTATGCAATGCTTATTACACAAAATATCTTTTTAACTGATCTAAATTACATGGATTCGTGAATTCCAAACCATCTAAATCAGTCAAGATGACGGCTCCGCCGGACAATATTTTCTTCAACACATAGGGTCCAGCCCAATGAGGGCGAAACTTCCCACGTGGGTCTATGATTGGCTGTCTAATCTCCTTCAGGACCAACCAACCTTCTTCCAGTTTTCGGTCTTTGACCCTCTTATTAAAATGTCGTGCCATTCTCCTCTGGTAGACTTGAGTTTGGTGGATTGCTTGCAATCGCTTTTCGTCCATACCCAAAAGTTGCAAGTGATAATTCTTAGTCCAATCCGCTTCGCTAATCTGGCTTTCCTGAATGATCCGTGCCGACTGAACTTCCAGCTCAATAGGCAATACTGCTTCCATACCATATACTAAAGAATACGGAGTTGCTCCGGAGGGCGTTCTGATTGAAGTCCTATATCCCCATAGAGCATTCGGTAACTGTTCATGCCAGGCTTTGTGCTTCTTAATTGTCTTTTGCAAAATAACTTTTATGGCCTTATTTGCAGCTTCTACAGCCCCGTTTGTTTGTGGACGATAGGGTGAGGACTTATGATGTTGAATTCTCGTTTCTTTCAACAAATTAGAAAATTCACTCTGAAAGTGAGACCCATTATCCGTGATGATCTCGAATGATGTTCCGTACCGACAAAGGATGTTAGTACGGACAAACTGTGCTGTCTTCTTGGCATTTAAAACTGAATAAGAGGCTGCCTCGATCCACTTAGTGAAATAATCTACAGCAACCAGGATGAATTGATGGCCGTTAGAGGTCTTCGGGTGGATTTTTCCGATCACATCTATGCCCCAAGTTGCGAAAGGCCATGGTGAAGTAATGGGATTCAGATTGACCGGAGGCTGTCTTTGTGACTTAGCAAAAACTTGACATTCGTGGCACTTCTGTGCGTGCCTCGCGCAATCTGCATTCATTGTCGACCAGTAATAACCCAAGTTCGCGATTTTTCGAGCCAAGGCTATCCCGTGCATGTGTGGACCAGACTCCCCATTGTGTAAGGAATCCATGATGGTTTGAGCTTCTTCCTCATCAATGCACCTTAGGTGCAGGCCGCTCCAACTTCTCTTATACAGAACTCCCTCAGTGAGGAAATATCCGGATGCTAACTGTCTCAATGTCCGTTGATCAGTTTTGTTAGATCCCTCCGGGTAGGCTTCATTCTGAAGATAATTCTGTATATCCCAATACCAGGGCTTGTCATCGACCAAATTTATGATATGTGCTGGCTGCTTCTGCAGCCGCACTGTCAAAGGTCGAATGACTCGATCTCCTTCTATATTGACCATAGAGGCTAGAGTAGCTAGAGCATCTGCAAACTGATTTTTGGATCGTGGCAAGTAATGGAAGGATAAATCCTCAAATTGCTGAGCCAATTCGTCCAAGCGTCGTAGGTAAGGAACCAAACGCTCTTCTTTAATTTTCCATTTTCTTAGAGCTTGAGAGACTATCATATTGGAATCTCCAAAAACCCTAAGGATTTTTATTTCTTTCTCCAGGGCCACTTCCAACCCCTTGATGCAAGCTTCATACTCGGCTTCATTGTTGGTATAGTCGAAATCTAATTTGACAGCGATTGGAATGTATTCTCCACAAGGAGTTTTGAATACGACTCCAACCCCATTTCCATGGTAGTTCGAAGCTCCATCGAAGTACATTTCCCAGACTTCACTTTCCAAGCTCACCAAGTCTTCATCAGGAAATTCTACCTCCGGCATTTGGTCTTCGACCGGTAATTCTACTAGTTGATCAGCCAAGGCTCCGCCTTTCACCGCCTTTCGTTGTACAAATTTTAAATCATAAGCTGCGAGCACCGACACCCACTTAGCCATTTTACAGTCAAGAACCGGCCTCTCCATAAGGAATTTGAAGGGGTTCGATTCAGAAATGACGTAGGTGGTGTAGGACGAGAGGTAGTGCTGTAGCTTTGTACAAGCCCATACCAGAGCCAAACACAACTTCTCTATCTTATTGTATTTTAGCTCATATTCTAGCATCCTCTTGCTAAGGTAATACACGGCATTTTCTACCCTCGTATCTTCTGCTTGTTGAGCTAGCATTGCACCCATCGCTTCTTCTGTCACTGATAGGTACAACAGCAAAGGCTTTCCTAGCCTTGGTGGCTGTAAAATTGGCGGGGATAACAGATATTGCTTGACTTGGTCGAAAGCTTTCTGGCAATCCTCATTCCATTTTACGGCTATTCCTTTCCTGAGTAATTTGAAGATCGGACCACAAGTATCAGCCAATTGATTGATGAACCGGCTGATGTACTGTAGCCTTCCTAGGAAACCCCGAACTTCCTTTTCCGTCCTCGGTGCTGGTATTTCCATAACAGCTTTGGCTTTTGAAGGATCAATTTCTATGCCCTTCCGACTGACCATATGCCCCAGAAATACTCCGGATGTAGCTCCAAACAGACATTTTGCCGGGTTGAGTTTTAAATTGTACTTTCAAAGTCTAAGGAAGAACTTCTCAAGCGCTGTTGTATGTTCTTCAGCTGTTTTTGATTTAACAACCATATCGTCCATGTACACTTCTACTTCTTCGTGAATCATGTCATGGAAGATGGTCGTCGCCATTCTTTGATAGGTTGCCCCGGCATTTTTGAGCCCAAAAGGCATGACCCTGTAGCAGTAGGTTCCCCACTCCGTGATGAATGTCATTTTCTCTTTGTCTGGAACATGCATCATTATCTGGTTGTACCCGACAGCAAGATCGGTCAAGGAGACCATCTCGTGTCCCGCCATTCGGTCTACCAACAAGTCAATATGCGGCAGGGGGAAGTCGTCCTTCGGACATGCTCTATTCAAATCCCGATAGTCCACACACATTCTGACTTTGCCATCTTTCTTCGGTACCGGCACGATATTTGCTAACCATGTCGGGTAGGCAATGGGTTCTATGAACTTATTCTCCAGTTGCTTGGCTACCTCCTCCTTGATTTTCAAGGACCATTCTGTTTTAAGCCTTCTTAGCTTCTGTTTCACTGGCTTAGCCTCAGGGTATACTAGAATCTTATACACCACTATTGCTGGGTCAATTCCCGTGATGTCACTTGCTTTCCACATGAAGCAATCGGCAAACTTCTTTAAGCATTCACTGACCTGTTCCCTGTTCACACAGTCAGATGCAATGTATGTATGTTCATTTTCTTCTTTACAAATCATTATTTTTTCTTTATCATTTTTCATTTCGTTTATTTCTTTTTCATTATTTTTGCTTGGAAATGCTTGGAAAGATAGACATGCGGGGTAGTCAATAAATTGCAAGCCTTTATTGATAATGACAGAATCGTCTTCAAAAGTTACATTGAATTCGAAATCTGGATTTTCAAAATCCGACACAGACGATTCAAGACTGGAACTAGACTCTGACTCGGTTTCATACTCGGGGTCAGACTCGGACTCAATACAGGACTTGATCACATATTTTGACTCTAGGTTTGACTCGGGAGGGGGTTTATGTAACACCCACCGCCCAGTCCCGAGAGACCCGACGGCGGATGTCACATTCGGTGCCGGAGGCACCGTCTTAACTTAACATATAAATCAGAAAATCCTAGTATGAATTAGAAGTGATTTAATATTCAAAAGTTTAACAAGTAGTATTATTTTTAAAATAAAAAAAAATGATTTGGGAGAAACCTATAGAAAAACTGCAAGAGTTTCCCCTAAACATAGACATTGCTAAACAAGTGAATACAAAACACTCCCAATTTCAAAACTCCAAACTCCATCAAACTCCAAGAACAACACAATAACACTCTTCTAAGGTCTAACTACAACATTTGCGTATGCATCAATTTGATACATTTAGTTAAACATATTACTTTGAATTTTCTGCACAATAAATAAGTTCCAAGTCTATCTTCCAATAAATACACCCAATTAATTTACAATAATATACTTACAGTATAAATTACATAATAGAGTCTCCAAAAATGGACTACTTATACATGCCATATTATCATATATAATAATTTTTCCGGACTAAAATAATACCGACTCCCGGACCGATAGTACTATTCACAAACCGATAAACTACTATTTCAACACAGGAAAATAGGGCGTTACAGTTTATCAGCAGCGCGCTCCTCCTCGGCGTACCAGTTGGTGAGAGGGCCTTCGTTTGGCTTGATCATGCTCAACAGGTCTTGATTCCCATTATTTCCTGTAATAACTGCAACTTTGTCAAAGAGACTGGGTTGCGTGAAGTCTTCCACTGCTAGTTCAGTTACTGTTTCGGGCTCTTCAGGTAAGCCATTTAGGTCCAGGACACAGACGTCATTCATTTCTAGGAATAGCTCGAAAGGATCGATCAATTCCTGGTCAGAGACAATAACATTTACCCCGTGATTTGGTAAGGGATTCGTGCTAATGTTTGGTTTACTTCTTGGGATGATTGAACCGTCATCTACCAGGTCTTGGATACGGTTCTTAAGCGTCCAGCATGCTTCAGTCTCGTGCCCATGACCCTGATGATATTCACAGTATTCATTGGTTCGGTAGTTTCTTGGTAAAGGGTTGGGTGGCGGCCTTGCTTCCAAGGGCTTGATGTAGTTGGCCCTGACGGCCTCTCGGAAAACCAAAAGGATTGACATCCCGAGATCAGTTTATGTCCTTCTTGAGCGATTGCCATTTCTCATATTACCCACACGTAAAGGATTCGTGGGGGTGATGCTTGCCACTTCATGGACTTTGCCAGCTTGGCTAGGCTTCTCGTATTTTGAGGAACCCGAGTCTTCTTTCAGTTGACCCATTTGAATCAAATCTTCTACCTTCGTAGCAGTGGCAATGAGCGACTGGAATGTTGGTAGGTACTAGGTTTGTAGTTGCTGTTGGTAGACTGGTTGTAGGTTCTTTATTATAATGTCCACCTGTTCTTGCTCCGAAGGCCGGTTAATCATTTGGATGACCTTGGCCCTTTTCCTCGTAAGGAACGAGGGAAAGGGTTCATTGTTTTTCTGTTTGGTGGTTTCTAGCTTTTCTCTCATTCTCTGAGCTTTCAGCTCAGAAGCAGTTTTGGAGGGCATGTCATCCAGGTTCAGGGCGGGGTTTGTTGGTTCAGTAGCAGGTCCCTGATTGGAAGTAGTAGGTTCACTCCCTCTAGCTGAAGCCCCATTTCCATTACCATTACCATTACCCAATTCAGCTATCAAGGCAATCCTTTGGGCAGCCAATGCCTCATTCATTCTGGCCTCCATTCTGGCCTCGAGTTGTTCAATGAGGTTTTGGATGTCAGACAATGATGCCATTGGTGTAGTTGAAGTTGATGAGGTCGGTGATAGCACTGTAGGTGTGGCTGGCACTAATGTGGTCACTTGAACAGGGGGTACCTGTAAGTATAAGGGTAATTGTATTAAGGTACAGTGGGTAGTACTGTGTATCAGGGTAGCTGATATGAGGTACATCGACTCTTTGTCCAACCGTGCATGACTGAAAAACAGAAGAGTGTTTTGTGTTCCTTTTTTTTTTATTTAATGATTATGGTATGTCGTGAATGCTCACAACAACACGTCATAATTTATTTTAAAGAGATGATTCGTACCATTGGGTGCATATAGTCCTAAAGGATAGGTTCTATTGGCTATGACACAAATAGAGAATCGGCTTATTAAGGGACCCTTGAACCTTGAGCATGGATATACCTAACCACATGTGAAACAAAGAGTTTCGCGTGGGTCCAACGGTACGCATACTCATGTGCCACCCCCAAAAGGATTAGGGATGGTTTGCGGTAACAGGGAGGACGCTTTGGCTGTCCGTCGGCATAATCAAAGAGACCTGCCGATCAGCGCTACTTGCTATCCAGACTCAGAAGTTTGAACAGAAAGAGAAGAAATTCATTTGAAGTTCATTTTTTTATGCAATGGAGAAAAGGATTCTCAATCGTGCAAATAAATCAACAAGTTTTAATGTCTTAATCGCATTTTTCAATTAAGTCCGGATTTATCAAGTATTCTTAAGGAAAGAACACTTGATTCGTATTAGGGTACCCTGCAAAACAAAGCATAATAAAATAATACCTTAAAGAAAGGCCGGTTAGTTTGCACAACAATTGTAGTCCACTTTTACGCAAAATGATTACATAATTCCCCAGTGAAGTCGCCAAACTGTGAACCCCTCCCCCCGAATACATAGGCATGTGATGCATATGATGAATGAGAAGAAATGCACGTGAGTGTGTGAGTCGCCACCTTGTTTAATTATTTTAGGGTAAACTAGGAAAAAACCCTAAGTGACTCCATTTTTAATTAACCTAGTTACTAGATTAATTATCCCAATGATTAAGGCACAATCTACGAACCCGAGGTGGATCCCGAGACTATGTCATGCTGATAAACTAACCGATGAATGAATGCTTTGCAAGGTGAATGATGGATTAATGAAATGTTTAAGTGATTTCGACTTGCCACCCGGGGTGAAATCCCGAACGTGCCTACGTACTTCCGTTTGAATGGAAGATCAAAGTCAACGTAGTTCGATATGCCCTTTTTTAAAAGGGCTTTGAAGGTGTATGCTTAATGCATGAGTGTGTATGCTTTGTGCATGAGTGTGTATATGCTTTGTGCACGAGTGTGTATGCTTTGTGCATGAGTGTGTGTATGCTTTGTGCATTTTGTGTGTATGCTTTGTGCATGAGTGTGTGTATGCTTTGTGCATTTTGTGTGTATGCTTTGTGCACGAGTGTGTGTATGCTTTGTGCATTTTGTTTAGGCATTTCGCCAAAGATTGATTGATTTTTAGGCATGTTGCCAAAAATGTTGATTTTAATGGCTTTTAGCCAAAATGATTTGATTTAGGCAATTGTTGCCAAAATGTGCGATTTAGGCGATTGTCGCCAAAATGGTTGATTTTAAGGCCTTTGGCCAAAAGATTGATTAATTTAAGCGATTTGTCGCTAAAATGGTTGATTTTAAGGCCTTTGGCCAAAATGTGTTGTTTTAGGCAATTAGTTTGCCAAAATGTGCGATTTAGGCTTTAATGCCACGATTATAAATTAATCGGGCGTTCGAGCTTAATCACAATTTATTGTCGAAACGTGATTGATTAAGGCTTTTAGCCATAATTATTGATTAATTGGACTTAAGCCAGATTTATTCGAAATAAGGCAATTGAACCGTAGTTATTAATTAACTAGGCTCTTTTAGCCAATATTGTCGGATTTAAACTTTAATACCACGGTTATTGATTAACCGGGCATTTAAGCTTAATCAAATTAATTAAGGCAGTTTATTTACCAAAAAATAATGACGTGGATGCATTTATGCAATTGTAGAATTATTAAGAGTAGAAGAGAAATATGCATGAAGTGCTAAAATTAAATAGGCAGAGTTTTGTTTACATACCTGATTTAATCGACGACCGCTTCTTAACTCCAGATTAAGCTCCTCGCTTAGGAAATATTAATTAATTTTAATTTGTTTAATTTTAATGTCCAAATATCACAATAAAAATGCAATAAAAATTAAATTAAATGCAAAAAGCGGTAAAGAAAACGCAAGGAGCGTGAGAGGGAGAAGGATTCGTCCGTCAACACAGACAGGGGTGTCAAAAATAGGCTGAAAATGGTCTATTTATAGGCCATTTTCGGGTCCAGGGCGGCAGGTGCCGCCTGGGCAGGGCGGCAGCTGCCGCCCAGGCGGTGGGGACCTGTTCCGCGATCCTCGCGATATTCCGGACGTTTTAAGTACCATATTGGCATACTTCCAGTAAATGTCCAAAATGGCCTTCGGTCCGGCCGGACTGTTTGCAGTCCGGCATTGACACTTTAGAAAAGTCAAATTTACTGTAGCAAGGTCAAAATTTGAGTATTCACACATACCACTTCTCACTTTTTGTATTTCTTTTTGTGGTTGCATTTTATGCTCCATACCACATTTTTCTTTCGCTCTCTCTCTCTCTCTCTCTCTCTCTCTCTTTTTTTTTTTTTTTTTTTTTTTTTATAGAGATATGTGGGAATGTAAATGGTAAGTGGTTGCATTTTATGCTCCGTATCACTTTGTTTTAGAACGAATTTTCCATTATTCCCTCTATCGTATTTAATTTTTCTCTCTTAAAATACCTTCATCCTTTATTGACTTGAAACATACAAGTATTATGGCTTTAGTTTCACTTTTCTTCCTATTATTCATTCAAGTTAGGATTCATGCTTCTCTAAAGCCAAAGATAATGTCTAGATAGTTAACTAACGATTAACATTTGCTAAAGAAAAATTCCATATGTCATATGTAATATCTTAATACCTAAGTTCATATAAGCATTTAAATCTCTTAATCATGGTATATTATTCAAGACTTCTATTTCAACAAGCAAAATATAAACAAATCAACATGTAGAGACTAAAACATTGAACTAAGGCAAAGAAGTTGACTTTTTTAATTGTCAATTTTTTTTTTATATGAAATGAAATGAAATGAATATAGGACTCTATTCTCCCACACTTTGAAAGACACAATGTCCTCATTGTGGGAAGATATATGCATATAACACACAATGCACATGTATAAAACACACAATAAAGTACTAAAAATAAAAATAAAAACCAAAGAAGGACAGAAAAACCTTAGGCCTCCGGAGAACCTGGAGGTGACGGAGTGAATTCGATGTTTTGTTTCTGGAAATATTTCATCCACTTCCGTTCCATACTTGCGTGGTTGTTCTGGATCTTGTGCAGTTGTTGTCCCATGTCAAATACTGTGACTTGCAAATTCTCCTGTGATTGCTGTAATGCTTCCACTTTACTCAAAACTTGCTTCCATCCAGAGACTTTATCTTCTTCTTGTTCTGCTTGAGAAGATGATGTGACTGGATCTTTGCCTTTCCTCTGTCTTTGCATTTGCGCATGAGAGGTTCCTTCATCTCGATCGCCTTGCCCGACTATTCTTTCCCATGACTTCCAACGATAAACTACTGTGTTGCCGGTTTTCACTTCATCAACTAATCCGGTCTTTTTCAAGAATGCACCATCCATATACCGGAAAATATCTGTAGGCTGGGGCTGATAGGGTGGAATAGGCATACGAGCAGCATATGTCAAAATAGATGCCATGCTACCGACCCCTAAAGTAACCTTGCATTGATGACGAGAGGCGTTGTATATTGTATCGAGCACTATGCCTGCAATATCTACTTGTTTTCCTTGTAAAAGAGTTTCCAACACAAACAAATCCTTTGTTTGGACTTTGGATGCCTCCACTCGTTCGAATAAAGCGTAACACAAATATTTATGCAGGTATAAAATACTCTCATCTTTAATCCATTTGTTACCAGCATTGCGAGGAGTAAAAGATGATTGACCCATTAGCATTTCCCAAACGGAAGCCGCATTCCAACTTTTTGGTTTAGAAGCAAATCCATTTATGGGGAATCCTAACCATTGGTGCATTTTATCATAATCCAGAGTTAAATCCTCTCCATCCACTCTAATTTGATGGCCATTTCAGTGTTATCAACCCGGTCAATGGTAGTCAATAATTCTAAACTCAATTTATCATTCTCAAGAATTTTCAATTGACTAAATATTTCAAAGTTCAGTGTTTTCAAATATTCTTGAACTTTCTCTAAAATGCCAGTATTCTACAAAAAATTATGGTCAAGAAGATACATACCTGTGAAACTGCATTTGGCGAGGCGGGTGAAAAGTTCTCCTTCCTCCATAGTATAGATAGGGAATGGAGCCTTATATCTTGAAGCCAAATCTCTTCTTGTTGGAGCAGAGGAAGAAGACCCCTCCTTGTTCTTCTTGGCCTTTTGTTTGAATGGCATTGTGATGGTTTTGATGGAGTGTTAGCGTTGAAGACAAACACAGAAAAGTGGGTTTGCTGGGAGTTTTTATTGCACTAATAGAGTTGGGGTTTTAAATATAGGAAGAGAAACTCTTATATAGATGTTTTTAGGGAAAGATAGGGTTGAGTAGTTAATGGGGAAGTTGAAAAGGAAGAGTTTTGATTGGATTTGAAAGGGTATTTGCAGTTTTTGCAGGTTTGAATACCTTGGGAAGGAGAAGAGTTGAATTTGAATAGGAAAAGACAGTTGAGAATTTATGACTGTTTGGACAGTCGCGCCTTCAATTTTGGTTGTCGTGATCGCGTCTCAAAGTTGCGCCTCGCGAATGGCTTTCTCCATCTTCTCTGACTTCTGTTGTACCCTAATCGCGCTCGTGCTTGATATGATCGCGATCGCGAAAAGGGGGTCTCAAAGTTTCTGACTTTCTTTGTGGAGAATTCGCGCTCGCGCTGTACATTCTTGCGATCGCGAATGTTGATCAAAACCTTCTGTCTCTTTTTTACAACAATTGCGCGTGCTTTATGTATTCGTACTCGCGAATTCAGATTCCCTGCAAAAAATAGACTTTCCTGCACACTTCACTTGCAATGAGTTCTTCTCTCTCTCTCTCTCTCTCTCTCTCTCTCTCTCTCTCTCTCTCTCTATATATATATATATATATATATATATATATATATATATATATATATATAGTGGCTTTGTTATACCAAGAAGATGACTAATTAAATAGTCCTTTGGACCAGTAGCCCGCACTTCTGGGTTTCCAGCCTATATATCAATACTTAAACAAGTACTGTTTAGATTCCTTTTTTAAAAAATAGTTACTGTTTATCGTTTTTAATATGAACAAACAAACACTGTTTAAATTAAAAATACAAAACAGTATTTCTGATGTGGAAGATCAGACGAGGCTGCATCCACAGAGCATACTTATACAACAATCAAACCACAGTTTAATATTTACCAATCAACTCAACCAATTTTAATTGATTTTATTTAAGGTTGAAGGTTCCTGCAACCTTAGTATTATTAACTGCTATATAATAATACTCTATTTCATAATGTCATGTAGAAGTATTGGGTATGCCGATCTGAACCCGTTGTAAGTCCCTTTTTAAGTTGTGGGCAGTGAAGGGTATAACACTGGCAGTGGCCGCTACTTGATTGATATTATAAAATGGATCCTTTATTATGTAGATCAGTTAGTAGTATTAAATCTGATGACTCAGATAACTTCGAAATCAAACGGATCATAAACCGAAATGAATTAATTTTACAAGATTTTAGTAAAGCTATAGATGAATGGGAAATACCTAAAGTTGATAAAGAACAGATTTATAAAGTTAGTAAATTTCCTTTATGGAATACAGATTATGTGATTAAAATGGAAGAACGAGATTTTCAACTTAGTAAACCATTTGAAAGAATAACTTTACTCTCACCTAAAACTTTACAACAACATAAACATAAAAAATATAAATATATTCATATAGGATTAATACAAGTAGATATAAAACCTTTAACTAGAGAAGGATTAAACACTAGTATATTGGCAGTAGTAAGAGATGCTAGATTTTTAAATTTTCAAGATTCTTTATTAGGTTCTGTTGAAACAAGCTTAAGTGAAGGACCGATCTCTTTTGAGGTCTATCCAGATATGACTGTTTCTTTAAATGATTTAAATATCTTAGAAAGTATAGTTTTAGAAATTAAAACTCATAATTATAAAATGAAGCAAGGATCAATTCCAATTGCTTTAATTTATAAAATTCATTATAAAGCTATGAATTCTGCTTTTAGTACAAAGTATAAGTTACAACCTAAACTTGGAGAAACGCGATTTCTTCAAACAGATTTGACTAAAACCAATACTGTTATACCTAAAACCATCCAATGGAAGGATATCACCTTACCAGAGGAATGGATTTTGGAAGGGATTGTCCCTCCACTTGAACAAGAAAAAGTAAAACCAAATATCAATTTGCAAAAAATTGAACAATTTGAAGATGGTAAAGTAACATTAAAATTTAATAGAAGTCAAAGCTCTAGGTATACAGGATCTACATCTTCTGTTGTGACAGATGATGATAAACCAAAAATACCTTCAGTAATTTATGCAAGATATAAAGAAAACGAGCCTAAACCTATTATTCAAACATTAGTAAAACCTAGATATTCTACATCAGATATACCTGCATCTAGTCAATCATTTAAAATGAAAGGAGTTGATTATAGTAATTCAGTCCCACAGGCAGTCTATAATCCTGTTGACAATTATTTAAATCAACAATCCACCTTAGTAAACAATTTACCAGAATCACCAACAGCTTCAGCTATCACTGAAAATGTTAGTGAAATAAATAGGGAATTAAATGTTTTAACTAAGGAAGAACTTAATAAGGATTTAGTAAAAGAAATTACAAAAACTAAAAATTTAATGAAATTTAATAAAATATTGAAAACTCATGTTTTTGATGATTTAAAAGAAGAATATTTAAATCACCAACTTCAAACCCAAACTAAAATAAAATTTTTAGATTGGTTTTCATTAATTAAAAATAATTCAGATAAAAGTCTTAACCCAATAACAATTCGTGATAAACAACCAGAATGGATAGTAAATGACAGGATAATTCAAAGTGATTTTCCACCTAAAGCAATAAGTAAATTTAAATATCAAGATAATGATATCACATGTGCACCATATAAAGTAGCTAGAGAAAATGATTCAGATAAAAAATTAATTGAACAAAATAATTTTAGTAATGCTAGTTTAATTTGTTTAAATACACAATTAAAAAAGATAGAACAATTACTTCAGAATAAACCAGTAGTAATTGAAGCATCTAGAGATAAAGAGATAGTAAAATCACATATGTTTAAACCATTTCAAATATCTAAGTCTAGTCAAAAGGAATTAAATTCTAAATTTTTAGGAACTTTAAAACAACAGCTTAGTCAACTTGAGGGAAGCTCAGAGTCTACACATCATGTAGTCCAGGATACCTCTGTAAATCTTTTAGAAGAAACTTCTAGCACTGATGTCAGTGAACCTGACCTTAAAGATGCCCAACAATTTGTAAACAATATAACCCATAGAGAATTAGTCTCTAAGGCACCAGATTTAGGAATCATTGATAAACCTCCATACATATCCCAATTTCATTATAATGCTAACACATTATATGAATGGAATATAGATGGATTGTCTGAATATAAAATCTTAAGTATTTTGCAACAAATGACAATGGCTGCAAATGCTTATAAAACCCAGTCACCTATATCTGATAAAGCAGTTGCTGAAATCCTTATTGCAGGATTTACAAGACAATTAAAAGGTTGGTGGGATTATCATCTTACTGAAAAAGACCAATTAGATATTCTAAATTCAGTTCAAGTAACTGATCAGGATGAACCTTTATACGATGAACATGGTGAGCCAATTTAGGATGCCGTTGCAACCTTAATACTCACTATTTCATTACATTTTATAGGAGATCCATCCCATATAAAAGATAAAAATGCTGAACTTTTAAGTAATTTAAAATGTAAACACTTAGGTCAATTTCAGTTATATAAAACCACTTTTCTTACAAGACTAATGTTAAGAGAAGATTCAAACCAGGCTTTTTGGAAAGAAAAATTTTTAGCTGGTTTACCTTATTTTTTAGGAGAAAGGGTTAGGAATTATATTAAACAACAACATGGTAATCCAATCCCTTATAATAAATTAACTTATGGTCAATTAATAAGTATAATTCAGAAAGAAGGATTACAGATTTGTCAAGATTTAAAACTTCAAAGAACTTTAAAATATGAATTAAAAAAGACTAAACAAGAATTAGGAAGTTTTTGTAAACAATTTGATTATAATATAACTCCTACACAGCAATGTAATGGTTCATGTTCTAAACCATCAAGCTCTAGAAAACATTATAAAAAACATTATAGGTCTAAACCCAGTAAAGATAATTATTATCATAAGGAAAAACCTAAACATTATAAGAAATCTAAAAGTAAAAAACCATATAAAAGGTCTGATAAAACTTCATATAAAGATTTAATTTGCTTTAAATGTGGTAAGAAAGGACACACATCTAAATTTTGTCAGTTCAATAAAAAATTGCATGAATTAAATTTAGATGATGATGTGATAAATAAAATTCATGAATTGTATCTTACTTCTGATACATCAGATTCTGAGATACAAGAAAGTGAACATCAAATTGATGAACTTGGTTCAACAACCAGTTCTTCAGATAAATCAATAAATATGTTAACTAAAGATCAAAGTACACTTTTAGAAGTAGTAAATAGTCTAACGGATAATGATCTTAAAAGTCAACTTCTTAAAAAACTAATTAAAAGTTTTGAGGATGATAAGGAAGTAAAAACTATAACACCTAAGATTCAAACTAATACTTATGACTTAACAACTATATTAAATAGAAATAAAAAGATTGGCACAGACATGTCACTAAAAGATTTGTATAAAGAGATTAACATCTTAAAGCATGAAGTAAAAGAATTAAAACACCAGGCACAGGTAAATGTTACAAAAATAAAACACTTAGAAACTCAATTAGTATCTAGTTCCTCTTCGGAAGAACCAGATGATGAAATAAAAGATGAAATAAATGAACTAAACGAAGAAGAAGAAATAAACCCTAATTTTCTCTTTCTTTTACAAGAAATAACATCTAGAAAATACTTAGTAAAAATAACTTTACAAATTTCAAATGATTTTATTATAAATGGTATATAGCTTTGTTTGATACAGGAGCAGATTTAAACTGTATAAAATCTGATTTAGTACCACATAGGTTTTGGTCAGAAACTCATGAAAAACTAACTATAGCTAATAAATCTAAACTAGAAATTCTAGGTAAAATCAATGCAGATATTATAAATAATGACTTAGAAATTAAAACAATATTTTTACTTTCACCACAAATAAATTATATGGTAATATTAGGAACACCATTTATAAACCTAATCACGCCCTATTCAGTAAAAGAAGATTGTATTAAGTTTAAAATAAAAGGTAGTAAAGCTAGGTTAGAATTTACTGAAAAACCTAGGAGAAAGAATTTAAATTTATTAAAAGCACACTCTATTAAAACTTTAGAAATTAACTCTTTGATAAATTCTAAGGAAGAAGACTTAAACAATTTAAAGAATCATGCATATCTTCAAAGGATTAAAAACCAATTAGAAGATAAAGATGTTCAAACTAGGATAAATAAATTAAGAGAAATTATGGAGAATAGACTATGTGCAGATCACCCAAATGCATTTTGGGCCCGTAAACAGCATATAGTAGATTTACCATATGAAAAGGACTTTGATGAAAAGTCCATTACAACTAAAGCCAGGCCCATTCAAATGAGCCCTGAACTTATAGAACACTGTAAAAAAGAAATTAAAGATTTAGAAAATAAAAAATTAATTAGCAAATCTAGAAGTCCTTGGTCTTGTGTAGCTTTTTATGTCAATAAAAACGCTGAGATAGAAAGAGGTGTACCTAGATTAGTAATTAATTATAAACCATTAAACACAGCTTTAAAATGGATTAGGTACCCATTACCTAATAAAAAAGATCTTTTAAAACAATTGTATAATGCAAACATTTTTAGTAAATTTGATATGAAATCTGGTTACTGGCAGATCCAGATTCATCCTAATGATAGATATAAAACGGCATTCACAGTTCCTTTTGGTCAGTATGAATGGAATGTAATGCCTTTTGGATTAAAAAATGCTCCTTCTGAATTCCAGAGGATCATGAATGATATATTTAATCCCCATAGTGAATTTTGTATAGTATACATTGATGATGTTCTAGTTTTCAGTAGAACATTAGAAGATCACTTTAAACACTTAAAAACATTTTGCATGGTAATTGAAAAGAATGGATTAGCCCTGAGTAAAACTAAAATGGACTTATTTAAAACCAAAGTTAGATTTTTGGGTCATTATATTGAACAGGGTGTTATCCAGCCCATAGAACGAGCTATGGTTTTTGGGTCCAAGTTCCCTGATGAATTAACTAATAAAACCCAACTCCAACGTTTTCTTGGATGTTTAAACTATGTTATAGATTTTTATCCAAATCTAAATTGTATGATAAAACCATTGCATGACAGGCTTAAGAAAAATGCTGGCCCATGGACAGTCCAGCATACACAGTTAGTAAAAAAGATAAAGGCCTTAGTAAAGGAAATTCCATATCTTGACATCCCTAATCCAACAGCTTTTAAAATCGTTGAAACGGATGCTTCAGATAATGGTTATGGTGGTATATTAAAACAAGTAATTAATGGTAAAGAACGAATTATTCAATATACTTCTGGTCATTGGAACCAAACGCAATTAAATTATTCTACTATTAAAAAAGAAATTTTGAGTATAGTTATTTGTATAAATAAATTTCAATCTGATTTATTAAATCAAAAATTTTTACTTCGGATTGATTGTAAATCTGCAAAAGATGTTTTGCAAAAAGATGTTAAAAATCTTGCTTCTAAACAAATTTTTGCTAGATGGCAAGCATTACTTAGTATATTTGAATTTGATATTGAATTTATTAAAGGTAATAGCAACAACATTCCAGACTTTCTGACTCGAGAATTCTTACAGAACAATGGGAAGGAAAAAGGATAAGGGCAAAGCCCCTAAAGAAGAACCTGAATCACCTACTAAAGCTCTCTCTGAGCATTCAGAAGATTTACCTAAAACCCTAAACACTAAAACCTCTTCAGATCTTAAAAAATGGATTGAACAACTTAGTCAATCCCCTGAAGTATTAAAGGCGTTACAAAGTATAGCGTCCTCTTCCACAGAGGCGCCAGGTATGTCTTCTCAACCTAAAGCGATCGTACCCGTTCATGGTACGGCTAGTCTGTCTCAAACGGTAGACAGTAAAGACTTATCAAATCCGTTGATGGCTGTGGATTTGCCAAAAATCCAGTATACTCCAAGTATACATAAATGGTTTGTTAAAAATATTTTTGATTATGAAATTGAGATTGAGGACGGATATAACAATATTAATCCTTGGTCTGTTTTAAAACAATATTATCCTGAGGATTGGTATTTTCTTCCAACCGATCTTTCAAAACCTCAGGAATATTATCATAATATTCTTTTGGATACAGAATCAGTAAAGATTAAACACAATTATGATTCTAAAAATAAATCTGTTATTTTATATTCTTCACTTAAAATCCACAGGATTATTCATCCCAAGGATTGGCCGGCACCCTCTCTTTATACACCTGTAAAATTTAAAGTATTATATAAGCATGTACACAGTACTGCTTACAATTATTTTGATTACAGAGATGCATGGGACAAGGTTTTTGCCATTCAAAATCCCACTGCTACGCATTCATGGTTAATCTATTTTAATACTTCCTTCCGTACTGATTGTAAAGTGCCTAACTGGTTTAAAAAATGGTGGCAAACTAGGGGTATTTCCAATGAAATTATCCCTCCTCCAATTCAGGCCCTATATCAGTATTTTAAAGCCCATTATAAACCCCGTCCTTAAGAAGCCCATATTCCGTCACTCATGTATTATTGTATGGCCTTCTTTACGCCCTGGGTATATCAATGGTATTTGGACACTCAGTATGCCGTAGGAACTTATCAAATTCCTGCATTGGTAAAAAGACACAAGATTAAATGGTGGGGATCGTTCAAGAACTCTACCACTGAACTTAAAATTGATCAATGGATTCGCAATAAACTGTCACAGGTTTCTCCACTAACCTATGCGACTACTCTTGCTTTAAAGGATCAACCTACATTTGGAATCCAAAAAGCACAGTGTCAAGCTAGGTTAGCTGCTGCTAAAACTCCAGATGAGTATAAAAGAATCTGCCAGGAAATGTTTCAACAACTTTCTACAAGTTCAGATTCACCAGTAAAACCCTCATCAAGTAAACAGCCAGAAGTTTGTTCAGATAAATCGTCTAAATCCAGCCATAAAAGCAAAGCTAGATGGGCTGATATGGCGTCCTCTTCTTCATCATCTTCATCATCGCTCTCCTGGGACTAAAGCCCCGAGACGGCGTATTTTTTTGAAACGAGGCCCTCGGTAACGTGACATAAAAACTCCTTGTTTTCCTTATCTTGTTTTCCTTATTTTATTGAATTTTCATTTTCAGAAACCTAAATTAAAACTGAACTGAACTAAAGGATAAATATGATAAATGAAGCAAAATCTACTGAAGTAGTATATTACAAAAAAATAATGAAAAATTAAAGCAAAAAAGCAAAGTAAAGAAAAAAGAAAAGAAAAAGAAGGACACATCGTCCTCATCTGAGTAAAAGGCAGGTGAAACCTTATTTCACCATCATTCACATAGTAAAGGCCAATTTACTGTTTCAACAGGAAAAGCTAACGCATGAGGTCCACAGTAAAGGTCAAGACACAGTGGCAGACAACCCACTGTTCATCCACAGTAAAGGTCATCACTGTTGAAGATTCGGTGGCAGACCAATTACTATTCATAAATAGTAAAAGTAGAATAGTAAAGATTCTTTTCTATGTTATTTAAAGGGAGCCTATCCTCTTGTGAAGGCATAAGCTTTATTTTGGTATAACCATATTACTCTAAATCCTCTCATCCTCCTCTCAACGTTCTTTGTAAGCATTCAACGTTCGAAGTCTGGATTGTAAACTTTAAACTTGTAAGTTTAAATTTGTATTTCATATTTGTATTTAAATAAAAGTTCTTCATTTAAATTTATAAACTGTTACTACTAAGCCCTGTTAAAGGCTTTCTTCTCTTCTCCTTCCACACTCTGACTTAGTTCTGGGGATCCCAGGCTAAGGTTGCAGGAACCCTCAACCTTAAATAAAATCAATTAAAATTGGTTGAGTTGATTGGTAAATATTAAACTGTGGTTTGATTGTTGTATAAGTATGCTCTGTGGATGCAGCCTCGTCTGATCTTCCACATCAGAAATATTGTTTTGTATTTTTAATTTAAACAGTGTTTGTTTGTTCATATTAAAAACGATAAACAGTAACTATTTTTTTAAAAAGGAATCTAAACAGTACTTGTTTAAGTATTGATATATAGGCTGGAAACCCAGAAGTGAGGGCTACTGGTCCAAAGGACTATTTAATTAGTCATCTTCTTGGTATAACAAAGCCACGTATCAATCTTAAATTGTATGTTGATTCTGAGGTAAATGAATTTTATAAGTATTCATATAAATCCGCATAATCATAGTATATTAATTTATAATTATGATTTGTCTTTAAATATTTGTATCTGTATATATCTAAATCCCAGTAATAGTCTTAGCTCTTTACATATATATGATTTCATTTAAATTCGGTTAAATTCGGTTGTATAAAACCAATTGTTAAATACTAAGTCGGGCGATCTGGGAGGCTTGTTGGTATCAGAGCCCATTAATATATATATATATATATATATATATTATTTTTATTTTTATTTTTATTTTTCAAATAGCAAATAAAAGAAAGTAAAACAAAACAAATAAGGTATATATTTAGATATTGATATTATACATACCCACTGCGCTGATTCAAAATGTTACTTGTGGTGGATCATTAATTTTATCACCTAAGTAAAGCTTACACCTTTGTCCATTCACCATAAACGTGGAACCATTGGATAGATTTTTTAACTCTAATGCTCCATGATCTGAAATTTTGATCACTTCAAATGGTCCACTCCATCTTAATTTCAATTTCCAGGAAATAGGCGTAGTCTCGAATTAAATAATAACACTTTGTCTCCTTCTTTAAATGATTTGATTCGAATCTAATTATCATGCCATTTCTTAGTTCTTTCCTTATACAACTTGGCATTTTCATATGCTAATAATCTAATCTCATCAAGTTCATTTAACTGAAGTTTCCTTTTGTAGCATGCCTTGCTCAAATCAAAATTCAGGGACTTTATTGCCCAATATGCCTTATATTCTAATTCTAAGGGTAGATGACATGCCTTACCATAAATTAAACGGTATGGGAACATCCCAATTTCGTGTCTTAAAGGCTATTCTATATGCCCAAAGTGCATCATCTAGCTTAAGTGACCAATCTCTCCGAGATGAATTGACAGTTTTTTCCAAAATCCACTTAAGCTCACGACTTGAAATTTCCCCTTAACCACTAGTTTGTGGATGATATGGGGTAGATATTTTATGGTGTACTCCATATTTTTTTCAAAAGGCTTTCAAAAGATCTATTTAAAAAGTGCGTACCTCTGTCGCTTATTATTGCCCTTGGAACTCCAAATCTGGTAAATAGTGCTTTTAAGAATTTGACCACTGTATTGGCGTTGTTTGTGACACAAGCTTGTGCTTCCACCCATTTAGAAACATAGTCGACAGCTACTAAGATATAACTTTTACCTTGTGAAATAGGGAAGGGTCCCATAAAGTCGATCCCCTATACATCGAATATTTCGACCTCAAGTATGTTGGATAAAGGCATCTCATCTTTTCGACTTATGTTGCCAACCCTTTGACACCTGTCACAATGTGAGACAAATATACGTGCATCTTGAAATAAAGTAGGCCAATAAAAGCCACTTTCCAAAACCTTTGAAGCAGTCCTATTTACACCATGATGCCCTCCATATGGACTTGAATGACAATGCATAAGTATATCTTGTATTTCTGTTTCCCCTACACATCTTCTAATCATACTATCCATACATATCTTAAACAAGAATGGTTCACCCCATAAGAAATTTTTAGCATCTGAATAAAACTTCTTTCGTTGTGCATGAGTCATATCTGGAGGTATTATGTTAGAAGCTAGAAAATTAGCAATGTCAGCATACCAAGGTGTATGAACATGTTGTACTAACATTAAATTTTCATCAGGAAAACTTTCATTTATAACTGTGAATTCTCCTATTGGACCTTCTTCAGTTTCCAGATGTGATAAATGATCAGCAACTAAATTTTCAGAACCCTTTTTGTCTCTAATCTCAATGTCAAATTCTTGCAATAATAATACCCATCTAATAAGACGTGGTTTTGCATCTTTCTTAGCAAATAGGTATTTTAATGTAGAATGATCAGTATAGATTATGACTTTGGCTCCTAACAAATATGATCTAAACTTATCACATGCATATACCACATCCAACATTTCTTTCTCAATAGTTGTATAATTCATTTGAATACTAGTTAGAACGTGGCTAGCATAGTATATCACATGCAATTTCTTATCATGTCTTTGTCCTAAAATACAACCAACAGCAACATCACTAGCATCACACGTTGTTTCAAATGGTAATCCCCAATTAGGTTTTGCCATAATAGGTGCACTTATTAATGCATTCTTCAAAGTGTTAAAGGCTTTCAAACAATCTGGAGAAAAATCAAGGGATGCATCTTTAATAAGTAAGTTAGTTAAAGGTTTAGCAATGATAGAGAAATTCTTTATAAACCTCCTATAAAATCCTGCATGGCCTAGAAAAGACCTAATACCTTTAACTGTAGTAGGAGGAGGTAACTTTTCTATGACTTCTATCTTTGCTCTATCTGTTTGGATTCCTTCCTTACTTATTTTGTGCCCTAAAACAATGCCCTCATCAACCATAAAGTGGCATTTCTCACAATTTAAAACCAAATTAGCACTTTCACATCTTGACAACACTAAGTCCAAATGCTTCAAGCAACTTTCAAAGGAATCACCATAAATAGAAAAATCATCCATGAATATATCCATGATGTCCTCTATATAGTCATTAAAAATTGCAGTCATGCAACGTTGAAATGTTGTGGGTGCATACATAATCCAAAGGCATCTGTCTATATGCAAATGTACCAAATGGACAAGTAAATGTGGTTTTCTCTTGGTCATTCGGAAAAATATAAATCTGAAAATATCCAGAATATCCATCGAGAAAACAGTAGAAAGCATGACCAGCAATTCTTTCTAACATTTGATCTATGAATGGTAAGGGAAAATGATCTTTCCTTGTAGCTGAATTGAGTTTCCTATAATCAATACATACCCTCCAACCCGTAGTGGTCCAAGTAGGAATTAGTTCGACCTGGTTCGAATAGAAATTTTCTATTTTGATTTTAAAAATGATAATCACTTAGTCTATTCTATACACATTTAAAAGTTTCAATAATATTTTACTACATGTTACACTTTACTTAAGATTTTTTTGTTAAAAAATACAGTTTACTTTAAAATTAAAATCTAAAAAGTAAAATGGTAAAAAAAAGAGAAATATTTAGTCTAAACTTATATTGTTTTTATTTTTTTTTTCCTTTTAAATTGTTTATTAAGTTCAAAAGAAGCATTTTTCAAAATTTTCTAATAATTTATTTAATTAATAACATTTAGATAAAATAATGTTACAATTTATTTGATTATTTTGTAAAATTAATTAATTTTATTCTTATATGAGTATGAGCATTCTAAAATTTATTTAAAATAAAATTTACCAATATTTTTTAAACTCATATTAATATTTAAAAAAAAATCAACATAAAAGTTGATTTTTTTTTTTTTTGAAAAAGAAAACATATATTGCCGAAAACCGTGATTGGAATCGTCGATTCATTGAAACCGCATTGGAACCGACTAGAACCGGAATAAGACAAAATTGACGGTTCAACGGCCGGTTCAAGTTCAACATTTTAAAAATTTTGAACCGAAACCGAAAACAGCGGTTCAATGAATCGGTCATGTCTAATTGGAATGAGAAGGTATACATTACTGAAATAGAACTATTCATCGGTACTTTATTAAGAATTTATTCGACAAAAATTATTTTGCCCTTTCGTTTAATTGGAATGAGAATGTATACATTAATAAAATAGAAAGATTCCTAGGTCCTTTATTAAGAATTTATTCAACAAAAATTATTTTACCCTTTCATTTAATTGGAATGAGAAGGTATACATTAATGAAATAGAAATATTCCTCAGTCCTTTATTAAGAATTTATTCGACAAAAGTTATTTTGCCCTTTTTTTTACCCTTAACTCGTTAAAATATTAATAAAAATCTTTCATTTAATAAATGATCATAAAAATTATCATGAAAAAAATAATTGTTTATATATATGTGTGTGTGTGTGTGTGTGTGTGTGTGTATATTTAGAAACCTTGCAAATATTTTGAGACATAAAAGAAAAGGAATAATAAGCAAACAAAATGGAACAGAAAGAGTATAAAGGTTCATTAAAAATGAGGGTAACGTTGATTTTTTAAAACATGTTAAACTAATACTCCCTCCGTCCTAAAAAGATAGTCCACTTTTCTTTTTTTGTTTGTCCCAAAACATAGTCCACTTCCTTTTTTGCATTATAATTAATTTTAAATTGTCTACTATACCCTTATTAAATTTTATCTTATTTTCAATACTCTCATTAATTCTTAGTTATTGTTTTAATATAAACAATTACTCATGTGTTATCATAGGAAAGTTATATGATTAAATTTGTCCTTTCATCATATTTATTAATCTGTATGAAAATAGAAACTGGACTATTTGTTCTTTAAATTTTATCAATCAATACCGCATACTTAGTTTTTTGTATCAATTCTAGCTTCCGTTTGTCTTTTGTCAATTTCATGCTAATGTGGCAGTTATCTTTTAAAAATGGGCCCTACACATCCAATGTCAACTCCAAGTCATATATCCACGTATACTAAAAAAAAAGTCTGAACTTTAACATTTTGATCAAATCTGGCCAGTTCTTTTAATTTTATCAATCGATATCGCATACTGATTAATCTCTATTAAATGATTTTGTTATAATAATAATAATAATAATGTATCTGAACAAACGATTCAACTCTATAACAATTATTTTTAATAATATTTTTGATATTTGATAGTCATTTAATGAAAAAAAGTAACATTTGAATTTTACAATGTAACATAATTATATGCAAACTATATAATACTATCTCTGTTCCATAATACTTGTCACATTTGAGAAAATAGATTGTTTTAAAATACTTATCACATTTGTGGTTTCAAGGAGTAATAAATATTTTTTTCATATTTACCCTTTCTGTATAACCAATAATTATTACTTTAATTTAATGATTTTCTAAGAGAATTAATATTAAATTAAGGGTAATATAGTCAATTTACTTAATATTTATTGTAACTTATACAAATTTAATAGTTTTATTCAGAAACGTGAAATTCTAAATGTGACAAGTATTATGGAATAAAAATAATATATTTTTCTATAGATATTAATAAAATTAAAATAATTGAATTTATAAATCTAATAGCACTTCAAAAGGAGCCGTACACGAATTATCTCATGTTAGTGGTATATGACAGAATTGATGTATATAATTTTTTCTCTCGCTTTTACAATTTTAATTACTTAAATACAAAACCTTTAGATCAGAAGTGGTATAATTTACCGATTACACCAAATCTGTCCTTATAATAATACTCAAAACTAACTAGAAAATTTCATTACGAATGGTTGTACTATTATTTTACCATCAATATATTAGATTAAAAAAAATTAGTTATTAATGTTGGACTTTAAGATATGTATTTATTAATAAACTATTTAATTAAATAAATATCACTATAACAAAATCATTTGATAGAGATTAATTAGTGCACGGTATTGATTGATAAAATTAAAAAAAACTGGTCATATTTGATAAAAACATTAAAGTTTAAGCTTTTTTCTTAGCATATGTGGATATATGACTTGGCGCTGACATTGGATATTGTAGAGCTTACTTTTGAGAGATAACTACCACATTAGCATGAAATTGACGGAAGACAAATGAGGGTTAGAATTGATATAGAAAACTAAGTACGAGGTATTGATTAATAAAATTAAAAGAACTAGCCAAAATTGATAAAAATGTTAAAGTTCAAGCTTTTTTTTTTTTTTTTTTTTTTTTTTTTTTGTCATTAGCCTTATTTTAAGTAGATTTTTTTTTTTTTTAATTTACAATCTAAACCTAACACAATTATACTCGTAACTTTCTACTTAAAAGTAGGTTTGACTGATTTAAAAATCAAACCAAACACTCTCTTAGTATAGATTTGGCATGCGATTAGGAGTATGATTATGTAAATTGTTAAAATTAAATATTATTAACAAAATTCTTAAATGAGGTTTATGAAGGATTTTATATAAGTTTAATTAAATTAAATAGTTAAGTATTAATTAAATGGTAATTAGTTATTTGGATAATAATAATTTTAATAACTTTTGCATAGGTTTAAATATTTTATTCCTTTTTTTTTTTCTTTTCCTGCATACTTTTGCTTTATTTCTTCATTACAGCAATTCAACGCTTAATGTATCAATTTATATTTTTCCTGGGGAGATATTGATGTATAAAAAGTGGGCTTAATTTCATCTGAGGTCCCTCAATTTTAGGTACTATTACAGTACCGTCCCTTGAATTCAATTTATAACAATAAAATCCGTCAATTTTGATCTGTGTAATAAGAAAATTCCTTTTACTTGATTTCCGGTGAAGGCACAACGGAAAGCTGAATGGCGCGATAGCATAGCTATTAATTTGATTGTTAATGCCACATAAACCTCGAAAACTGTAAACCATCAAAGCTAAGTTTTTCTCTTTCCTACCCAAATTGTTTCACCAAAAAACTAAAACAGTACTGAACAATGTCATAGCTAGGAAGCTCAAGAAAAGGGGAAAAAGGTGGAGAGTTTATGGGCTAGTGGTCTGGTGGAAGAGGGCACTTGGTTTTCCTCTTAAGATAGTGATGCTTTCTCGGTTTCTCTATTCAACTTTTTCTTTGCTTTCTTTCAAACTCAAAATCAAAAGAGCCAAACGGTCTTGTTCCTTTGCGTGATTGAATTTATCAAAACACAATAACTACTTTTCATTTTGAATTCTTCAATCAAGAGCACACTGGCAAACAAAACAAAATAAAATAATATAATTTCATAAGTAGAATTGGCTTTGCTTTTCCTATTGCGAGAAGGCGAGATTGCGCCCGTTCTTGATTTGATCTTACCCTAAGTAACGATGTTGATCCTTAATCCTAGCATATAATAAGTTTCGATTTGTTGAGCATAAGATGATGCATTTGAAGAGGCTGAATCTGTAACATACGCTTGAACAAAAATCTTGGCAGTGTTCTTTCACCTTCAACGGGTCTTTTTCCATTTTATCGGCAATATAAGTAGAAGTTGCATCATATTCAGTGACTACTTTTGTTAATGTCCGGTTACCGTATTTATAAGAAACGAGTTTTGGCGAGTGAACTATGGAGATGAAGAAGTGAATAGTTTCAAAGTGGACTCTTCCTGAGTATGAGAGATCGAATAGGAGAGAAGAGAGTCCCTTGGGAATAGGGTAGTTTTTAAGTAAAACAATGTGGGCAAGAAAGAGAAAAACTTTGATTCACAGTTTTGAAGGCTTACGTGGCATTAAAAATGAAATTAAGTTGGCACGCCACATCAGCTTTCCAATGTGTTCTCAGCGTAAATCAGGTAAAAAGGATTTGCTCGTTATACAAATTGGAATTAAAGGAGTTTATTGTTATAAATGGAATTCGAGGGATGGCGCTGTAATAGTGCCTACAGTTAAGGGACCTCGCGTGAAATTAAGCCATAAAAAGTGTTAGCTAACTTCAATTTTATGGATTTAGATCATCGATCAGTGATAGTGACTGAGTGCTATTGATTTGGGTTTTCAATATGATCAAATTGGGAAGTGGAATTAGGAAGTTGCAAAGAAAGAAATTAATGCTTGATCCATGGCTTATTTGAGATTGTCACTTGTAATAAGAGCAAAACATTGTTTTCTTTTATTTTAATTTGATTAATGTTGTTAAAATTTCAATTACACTAGAAACAAAATGATACAGGCCATTTTACTGGAGGCTGCCAAAAAAAAAAAAATCAATTTTAGTGTAAAAAAATTTTGAAAAAAAAAAATTTTAATTCCAAAAAATATTTGGGAATGGAGGGTAAGACCATTCCAAATCATGCGAATTACACCCCTGAATTTTTTTCCCTCTCTCTCTCTTTTCTGCAGCATTTGTTGAGCTGCACTACCTTGGACTCTTACCATACAAGACTAACTGAAGCACCATAAAGAACTACAATTGTTTTAATACTACTATAAGTGAACTTATATTGGTATATGTGATATATATTAATTACATATTTGCCTTGCATTTACAATAATGTTTCTCTATCATTTCACCTTGGCATAAATCCTCGTGGTGATGATGATGATGGTGATGATGAACTATCTGAAATTGCAACACCATGAAATAGATCAGATAGGTAGTTGTCCAAATCATCTGGACAAAACCTTATCAACATTTCCAAATTCTTTTGTCCATTCAGTAACACCAAATACTTGCCATAAAATTCTCTATAAGCTGGTACAAGTTTCTTTGCTATTGATACCTTCAATTCATCTCTTAACTTCCCATCTGATACAATCCATGACGTTTGTTTTTTATGTTCTTCTTCAAAAGCTGCATTGAACCTTCGAAAACATTCCTTCACTGCTTCAGGTTGTAAATCAGGGAAATTTTTGTCTGGTAGAGATAGGAAGACTTTAGTCCAAGCCATTGTTTCATAGTTGGACGCATATTTTCTAACTTTCTTGGCATGTTTCAAAACCCAATCCTCACCTAGAAGGATTCTAAGGCGAGTTGTGGTCACCATTTGAATAATGAATTGAAGATTGTTTGCCATGAACAGATATGATAAAGACACATCTTTATATGCTTCTGCTTTGCGATCAAGCTTGCATAGAAGAACTAGTATGAGCCGAGCCAGGCAAACTGAGACAGCTGGTGTAGAACCATCATCAGACATTGGAGGACTCTCAAAATAAGATTCAGGCAATGATGCATGATTCCCTGTTGGGAAAGAATCTGCAAAAATATCAGATAGAGTCGTTCTATGATCTGTAAGTGAAGAAATGTAGTTCATTGCAGTTCGAGTCAACGTGTGAATCCCACCACCAACAGCTAGAGTTTTTGATGAGTCCTTTTGAATCGTTGATTCAAAATCAGATAGAATAGCACAGACTGAGTCGCGGAGTCTGAGCAGTGATGAAATGGCTTGTAATCTAATTGCTGAAGTTGATTCAGAGTTGAATGTTGATTCAATTTCTGCCCAAAGACTAGAGAGTCCTTCATGGAGTTCCATTAATGGGAAACTTCTTTCTGGTGATTTCTTGCACATGGAAATGAGTTCAGGAAATCTGAATAAATTTGTTGCACTTTCTTCAGTAATCTCAGTGAAGCATGATTCTCTAATTGTCTGAGATGCAGAAAAAACGTAATAGCAGAGAGATTTTTCTGCAGTAAATAATGTTTTCACTGCAATTTTTACTGCATTGAGCCAGTTCTTTATCAGATGGTCAAGAGCTTCCCAATTCATTTTTCGAATTTGAGAAAACCTGAACCTTTCAACTCCAAGCAGGTATAGTCCTTCATCTACTATCGATTTTCTGAATAATTTGTACACTTTGACGCACTCTTTACTGTACCCAGAGCTTATCATACAATCAACTATTGACTTCAGATCAGACCTCGTAGTGATCTGTTCTTCAGAACCTTTCTCTTCTTTGCTTTCAAGATTGCTCGAGCCATCTGAGGATAGACCTGAAACAGACTCAGGGTCAAGTTGATCACGCTGAAATGAGAGTATCAGATACAATTCTTTTTCAAGTCTTTTCATGGCGATTATCATAAGGTTTTGAGCAAGTACAAGCTTATTAGAGGCTGAATGTTCTGATACTAAAAAGTGCATTGCTCGGCGAAGACGTTTGACACTTTTTAAGAATTCTCTTGCTTCGTCTCTGTGTTGGAAGAGGGAGGTTGATGAGGAGTTTGGATCCCATCTTCTGATGATTAACTCTGCGTTTTCAATGTTCTCTTCCATCATGGACTTAGTGAATTTGTATACAGTAGGTGAAGAAGGAATGGAAGAGGTTGGAAACGAATTAGAAGATGAAAGAATTTTGGAGGATAAGAAGAAGAGAGTTGACATCCGTTTTTTCGCCATAAATGTGTTGATATTACTCCTTGGAGTCTCTGTTAGAAGCATTTGCTTTTATTTTGGAGTGTTCATTCTGAAGAGAGGGAGACAAGGAGTGATTATATTATATAGAGAAGGGAGACATTAATGAGTTTGCTTTAAGCACTATTAGACCAAGATTCGTTGACTTGCTCAGTTGGTGCGTATCTGTCTAGAAGGAAGGGATTGTTTACATGGTACGTAGACTTTGTTTTTTCTTTTTTCTTTTTTTGTCAATTTTATTATATTATGATGAAAATGATATTCAAAGGATTAGTGCAGAGAGGGAAATTTCAACTATGAAATTTCTGACATGTTACATGAACATATATATTTATTTTCTATTTAATATATAAATCTATCACTTGTGATTTTCCAGGAAAATTGTATCCTCCATGGTCTCCGGTCCCAACTCTAGAAGGCTTTGATTCTTCTGTACGTATAATGGTCTAGTTGTAAAGGTATATTTGCATTTTCTAATTTGATCACAAATAAGTTAATAACGCTTAGGAGGATAGGCCAAAATTCATTTTTTTTTATCCTTCATTACTTGCATTTTGATATTGATATGGTAATTGCATTGAAATAAAGTCTAGCTTATCGCCAGAACTAGTAAAATTAGATTGATTGATTATTTTAAAAGAAGTTAATTATTGTTCCGAGTACTAACCAACCACATATTACATTAATATTTTAGGTACAGAAAGTAGAAATCTTAAAAATTATTGTTACTAATGTAGAGATGTGTACAATATTATCAAAACTCGTAAATTTAAGAGCATATATACTACTATAAAATTTAAAGAGTTAAGTTTTTTTAATATATATATACCGTTATATTTCAGCACTACATCGTACTAGTGAAAATTTTCATTGTAATGATGTACCAAAAGCCCCAGACAGAAAAATGTTGATATCTAGAGCCTTAAAGGCTTGTTGATATTATGTGCTTGGTACGTATTAATATTGAAACTAGTCGTAGTCTCGCGCTTTGCGTGTGTGTTTATAAATCATTAGTAGATATCAAGTTTTATATTTTAAATGATCTAGTCAAAATTTTAAAAAAAAATAAAATAAAATAAAATTTAAAAAAATAAAAAGTTGAAAGGAGATAACGTATTAAGTTTAAGTTTTAAATGTTGAAGAAAAATGTGTTGAAGTATTAGTATTTATTTAGTTTTAGTTTTTATAATTAGAACACGTGAAATTCATTCTAAAACTTATTTTAATGATTTCTAGTTAATAATTTTAACAAAATATTTTTCTTAAAAGCAATTCATATAATACTAAGTAGGGTGGTTCATCCCTTCTCTAAAAAAAAGTAGGGTGGTTCATCAAATTACCTAAACCGCTCAAATCGTTTTGAAATCAATCCAAACCAATTCAAAACCGTAATTTTAAAAGATTGATGATTTTTTTTAAAATTTAAAAACCAAGCTTTTGGTTTGGTTTATGATTTTGGAGTCAAAACTATCTAAACCAAACCAAATCAAACTGTTATATGCGTGTGTTTAAACTTTTAAATTCAATTTAATTTTTTTGAATGAAAATTTTCTTTGCACTAATTAATTTCTATTGGATAGTAAATGATGAGACTAGTTTATATTGGATAATAATTGAACAACGATTTCTCATTAATTAGATAAATTATATAATTATTTATAAAAAGGTTCAAATATTAAAGAATCATGTAAAATTAGATCACTGCATATTAACAAATTATGTGTGAGTAAAATTATATTTTTTATAATTTTTAGTAATAAATGCAAAATAAATCAATATTTAAATTTTGTATTTATAAATGGCTTACGTATTGTGTATTTTGCAGCATAATTTTTATTAATTCATTTTTCATATTTAGCGTAATGTTAATCTTTTTCTTTTCTTATTAACTAGATGATCGAAAAAGTTTAATTTTTCTACTTTAAACTGTGCAAACCGTCAAATAGAACCAAATAAAATTAAATTGCCGCTAAAGATTTAATTTGGTTTGAAATTTTTAATGATTTTAGGAATGTGATTATTATTTTTCCTTGTTTTTTATACTTTTTTGTTAAATGTCTTGTGAAAAAAAAAACTAAAATTCCTAATATAAGCCTTATAAAAAGATAAGGGTATTTTCCCTTTTTTTTTTTTTTTTTAACAATACATTAACTGCAAAACGAAGAGACTAAACAGGTCCAAATTATGTTATTCATGCTCTTTACATTTTATATATATATATATATATATATATATATATATATATATATATAAAGTCCGAATACATAGATTCACCTCTAAACTTTGTTACTTTAACCTTGTGAAATGTAATATCTTTAGTTTTTATTTTGATACATCAAACATTCAACTTATAAAACTACATCTATTAAACATTTTAATTTTCAAAATCATTTTATTGAACACTTCAATTTGCAAAATTAGATAAATTAAAAAAATCATTAAAAAGTTGAAATTTATAAAAATTACTATCTCAAAAGTCTTGCTAACTATATATCAAGTCTATATTTTACAGATAAAAGCTAAAATCATTTTATTGAACACTTCAATTTGCAAAATTAGATAAATTAAAAAATCATTAAAAAGTTGAAATTTATAAAAATTATTATCTCAAAAGTCTTACTAACTACATATCAAGTCTATATAAAAAAGTATGTAATATTATCAAAATTTACAAGTTCAATTGCGTGTAGGTCATCCGTAAAGTTTAGAGTACCATAATATTAAAATTGCAAAATTTATGGGTGAAATTACATATTCAGTCATAAAAAAATGAAGAAAGAATGTGGATGAATTATAGAAAGATCAATCATTCTCAGTTTGATCCTTTGCATGTGCAATAGATGTGATGTGTTTCAAATATGCTAAATAACCTGTAATTAATTTACCTTATTTAATCATCTTCTATTTAACATGTGATCATTTGCTTTAGACTTGCCAAAACAACCTCATAATATTCAACAACTACACAAATATTCCAAATTGGGGGGAAAAATAAGTCAAAGGAATTTTTTAAGAGAAAATGACTTAATAAGAAATACTTTAATTGTAGCTTTCAACATTGTAGACAAATGGGAAATAATAATTTTAGTGCCTAAACTTTTCATTTTTTTTTTTTTCTATTTTGGTTTCTGCACAGAAAATACTATCAATTGACTGCACGAATTTTTTAAAATTTCTATTTCAGTATCTCGGTCTGATTTGGCTCACCGAAAATATGAGTGTGTAATTGTGGGACCCATTATTTCATATCTGGAAGTTGACATGGCTTAAATGAAATCCAAATCAATGTGCCACGTAGAGTCCACACGGACATGCTATTGAATTCTCTAATTTGTCTTTTAGAACACCCAATTACTTCTATTTTCTCTATTGCAAATCTATACGATACACGTCAGCCATCAAATGGTTCTTCATAAAAGATTTTCAACTGCAACTCCTTCTGAAATTAGTTAGAGAACCATAATCAAGAAAATCCAATTATTATCTCAAATCTCTTTAATTCTCGTACAAAGAAACAACTAGATCCCACCTTTTGATAACCTCATCTCTTCTCTAAGTTAACCCCTTATTTTTCCCTCCAAATCCAATTGGTCGACAGAAGCTGCAACCACCTATAGTTGATCGACAGGATAGATAGAGAAAGAGATTGTTGGGCAACAAAGGTTAAAAAGGTCAATTTTATTAAATCCACATTAGATTTGGCTTATGTGGCAAATCTGAAGCTCTTTTTTTCCATATTAGTTACCACGGAATAAAAACGTAGGTATCACAATTGTACAATCACATTTTCGGTTAGCCAACTAGAGATATTCAATTGTAAAATTTAAAATATTTGTGCACGTAATCGATACTTTTTGAGGATCTTCCATGGTTGTAGAGCTTTTTCTTTTATGTGTATATTCTGATAGATCTTGATCTTATAATATGTTCTTCCAGGTAAACGAGCAGCAATAAGCCACCATCTGCCAAAAACAAATAAATTATTTATTCTTGAGAATAAAAATAAATAACTCAATTGAGATTTTGTGCATTTAAACCTAAATCTAAAAATATATACTTGTTTCCAGACAAGCTGTGAAGGTTGATGATGAGTTCATCTTCTTCAATGTTTTAGCCATAATGAAGATGCTGAGAAGTGAGAAGATTAACAAGGAAATGGGTGTTTCAAAGGGCAACTTAGAGAATTCTATACCATGCCCAAGTAGACTCCATATGGCAAGCTGATTTGGACCTCAATTAAGCCAAGTCAACTGCCATATGTGAAATAATGGGTCTCACAATTACACGGTCATATTTCTAGTGAGCCAAATCAAACTGGAACACTGAAATAGAAATTTTTAAAAGTTCATGCAATCAACTGATAGCATTTTCCATTCATACCCCCAAAAAAATGAAAAGTTTAGGCATTAAAATTATAAGCATCCCTAGATAAATATGTTTGTATAAACCATTGTTCCACTCACTTTCTCTCAATTTGTTATATTTTCATTAAACGCAAGCACCAATAAAATGTTGGTTGGAGTGGTAAATGATTTCAATTCTGGTAAAGATGCAAGTTTAGTGCATTTTGTTGTGAGGCTAAAAACTTTTATATTCTAAGGTCTGAATGAGATTACACGTCCTGATTTTTAATAGCTCAAGGAGTGGGGGGATAAACTAGGAGTTATTTTACTTTTTTAAATTCACCCCCTGACTTTGTTACTTTAATTTTATGACACCCTCAATTTTTATTTTGATGTATCAAACGCTTCAAATTATAACGCTACCCATATTAAACACTTTAATTTTTGAAATTATTTTGTTGAACACTTCAACTTGCAAAACTAGATCAATTAAACACTCATTAAAAAAATTGAAATTTATTAAAAATTATTATTCTAAAAGTTATGCTAACTATATATCAAGTTGATATTTTACAGATAAAAGCCAAAAATCCTAAAAATTATTGATATTAGTTACAAAATGTGTGTAATATTACTAAAATTTACAAGTTTAAGTACACAATAGGTCTTCCGTAAAATTCAGGGTGCTATAAAATTAAAATTGTAAAGTTTAAGGGTAAATTCACATATTCAGCCTTTCAAAAAATGAAGAAAGAAGGATGGAAGGATCAATTATTCTCAGTTTGATCCTCTGCATGCGCAATAGTTATGATGTGTTTAAAGCATGCCAATTAATCTGTAATTAATTTACCTTATCCAATCATCTTCTACTTAATATGTTATCATTTGCTTTAGACTTGGTAAAACAACATCATAGTAATCAGCAACTGCACAAATATTCCAAGTTGATAGATCTTAAGTACTTTTTGTATTCTCTTAGTGGGTTATTAATTTTTTTCTTTTTATGGAGTTGTTCATCATTATTAGGAGTTTTTATGTAGATTCGAAGTACAAAATAGATTATTGGTTGCTTGTGGTTTGAGACTTCAGATCTTCAATTTTGGATAAACTTCTTTTATCAATGGAGCCTTGTAGTGTAACAAGTTTTCGGAAAAACAATATTCAGGACAATATTGCGGAAAGTTTCTTTTATCATCCTGTTTGAAAATAAACCATTTTTTAACTGGAAGATTAATTTCTTCTGTCAAAATCATCACGAAATAGAATATTTCAATTTTTTATGTTTGTATTTCTTATTCCTATAGGAGTATTATGATATAGTCAACTTATATTTATTAATAATGAATTGCGAAGTTTTTTCGAAAAAAAAAAACTTAGTTTATTATTATTAAAAAGGAGAAGAGAGAAAAAAAAAAAGAAAAGATATGTAGTCTTTGGAATTAAATTTCAATATTGATGGATGGGAAGGAAAATACACGAGCAGAAATAATTATAATTACTTTTAATTAGTCTCCACAACCATGGAAAAATATTTCTTTATAATTATTAGTTATTACCACCAAATAATATAGTGGAACTACTGAAATTGTTGCTTCTACTAGAAAATGGCGACCAGTGTGTCCTACGGTTTCTAGAATTTAAACTCCTTCCTTTTCTTTGGCTTGACCATTTACTGACGAGGTAAAGGACAGGCTTACACGCTAGAAGGGTTCGCCTCCTTTCTATTGCCCCCTTTTCGGTGAGAAGTTCTATGTGACTAAGAAAATTATTGAAAGACATTTCAGAATACTAACAAAAAAGCGTGACAAGAAAAATACTAACAAAAAAACGTGACAAGAAAATACAGGAAATGATTTGAGAATAAAACGCATGCAAATCTCAATCAAATCAAAATCAAAACCCCACTCCTTTACTTTGAACTTTCTCAAACCTATTTACAAGAATCGGTTTGAGAATAAAAATGTAATAACTACCAGCTTCTTGGCCTCTCAGCGAGAGTTGAATTGAAGATCATGAAAAATGAGATTGTTAAAATTATGAATAATTTCAGCACTGAACATGAGTATTTCAAAGAGAAGATATCGTTTTTGAAAAGAGCGCTTCCAAACCAAACTACAAATTTCAGTTTATATAGATCAAACTGTTAATAATTAATCTCAAACAATTCCACAGTAACCTAGATCGTGCAAACCACTAGATTCAACAAAATAGATTGAATAAGAAAAGGTTGCGTACCTGACATCGTTGTTTGTCGATCTTGATGTGTAGAATTAGGTTTGCAGCCTTCCAGAGAATTGAAGAATCGATTTAGCGGAAGCAATACGAAAGGAACGTAAAACTGAATCGTATTCAACTCCTCTGGGACCACGACCTTTATATACCTGTAGGGTTAGTACAATTCCTATTTCGGTCCTTTAACGAAATAGGAATTATATAATGGTCTCTACACTTAATATCTATAATTAGTTGATACCTCAATAGTCAATTATTCACAATCAAGACCACATTTGAAATTGACTTTACAATTAGACTGCTGTACATATTTAATTTTACATATTAAGCCCACAATAGAAAATTAAATCCAACACAAACCATTTAACCAATTAAATCAAATCAAATTAAATTGCAAGAAAGTGATTTGATGCGGTTTGATTTGTGATTTATATAATCAAAATAATTTAATGATATGCGCTAATTATAATTAAAAACCATAGTAAATTTATATATAACATAAAAAAAAAATTCCCAACTAGCAAAAGGTTTAGAACTAACTAAACATTGGTAAAAAATGAAAAATTAAAAAAAAAAATCATAAGCTTTTAAAAGTACTTGTAGACTATAGTGTAAATTTTTTTCTAGTTACTTTTATCTTGTAGAGTTATTTTTTCTTTCTAGAGGCGGTTAGGGTTGTTAAATATTATGTAGCATTAATTTATTTTGTTGGGTTGGTGCAACTTGTCTTGCTAAAATAAACTATTGATTTAGGATTTGTTATTAAGGTGGTTTAATTTAATTTTAAATGGTTTAATTAAATAACAATCAAATCAAATTGTTTTGGAAACAGTTAATCAAATTGTAAACAAAATCAAATCATTTAACTAGCGTTAAAATATAATGATCAGAGCTATATAAAGGTAATTTTTTTTTTTTTTTTAGTATTGGGGTTTTTTTTTTTTTTTTTAATATCGGGGAAGGGAAATTCGAACCTAGATCTATAATCATGTCGTATGTACACTTACCACTAGACTAAGCGTGTACAATTTTTTCTTTTTCTCAAAACCTCACAGCAAAAAAATGCTCAAAGACTATTTGGCAAAAAATGCATAGATCAAAGATGTTTTAGTCTATTCTTCAAAATACAATTATAGAAATATCAGGGAGGAAATAACAATTTTTCCTTTAATACATTTACCAAGGAATGAATACAACTGTTTGCAATATCATCTTTTAAAGGAAAACTTATGATTACGTCTTTATATATATTGAACTAAATTATTTTATTCTAATTTTTTAGAAATATTTTTTGAAGTCTATATATTTTCATTCCATCTAATTTTTAGTCATTTCATCCAATATAATGTATTTTCCTATTGAGTGATTACAAAATAATTTAAATAGCCTCAACATTTTCATCTCAAATATTTTTTCTTCATTTAATAACGTTAATTCTGTCTCTCTCTCTAAGATTCTTTCTTTGTGTAAACCCAAACCTATCGCTCAACCTTTTCTGACAAAGCTCAACAACAAAATCCTTTTCTCTCTGTGGTTTTTTAAAGAGAGGGGTTGATACCCTATGAGTTTCTTTGTTTTGGTTATTAAAGATAAGAGACTACTCTTTCGCAAAAATATCAAAATCCACACATGAAGCTGGAAAGGCTTATTTTCACTCGTTATTCCTCATCTTACGGATAATTATTTTATTGTCCCAAAACTTTAGTTTGTCACTTAAAACTCTCTAAACTCTCTAAAATATCAAAATCCACACATGATGATTTCTTTTTTTTTTTTCTTTATAATTAAATTAAATTTGTATGAGTTAAATAATTTTTAATACATTAAACTCTAATTCAAAAAATAATTTTATGTTGTCGAAATAAATGAAATCAGGAATATCGACTAATTAATACTTTTTTAAATTGTTAAATAACAAAATCAAAATTGAATCCCGTGTTAAGACAGAAATTACTGAAAATATTTCATAATGTCAACATAAATAAGAATCAAATATATGAGAGGATTTTTTTTTTTTTTTTAATCTCCAACGAAGAGATTAGATTCTGTTCAGAAAATGATCGATTTATTAAGGAATAAAGTGGTCCAAATACGAATTTACTCTATCTATGAGTATTGAACTCTCGATATCGAATCATTCATTCCAACACTCGTCCATAAATTTAGGAAATTTTTAGCAATTTTTAGCATTATTAGATTTTGTAAAGACAGACAGCCGGAAACCAAAGCCAGTTGCGTGGGAATGGAATTATTGAAAAGAGGCCCACTCATGATGGGAGAAATGTTTGAATTTTACCAAACGATCCCTGCCTTTCATTCATCCAAGGACTTTCTATTGCCTCCTTTCTATTGCCCCCTTTTCGGTGAGAAGTTCTATGTGACTAAGAAAATTATTGAAAGACATTTCAGAATACTAACAAAAAAGCGTGACAAGAAAAATACTAACAAAAAAACGTGACAAGAAAATACAGGAAATGATTTGAGAATAAAACGCATGCAAATCTCAATCAAATCAAAATCAAAACCCCACTCCTTTACTTTGAACTTTCTCAAACCTATTTACAAGAATCGGTTTGAGAATAAAAATGTAATAACTACCAGCTTCTTGGCCTCTCAGCGAGAGTTGAATTGAAGATCATGAAAAATGAGATTGTTAAAATTATGAATAATTTCAGCACTGAACATGAGTATTTCAAAGAGAAGATATCGTTTTTGAAAAGAGCGCTTCCAAACCAAACTACAAATTTCAGTTTATATAGATCAAACCATTTAACCAATGAAATCAAATCAAATTAAATTGCAAGAAAGTGATTTGATGCGGTTTGATTTGTCATTTATATTATCAAAATAATTTAATGATATGCACTAATTATAATTAAACACCATAGTAAACTTATATATAATATATAATATATAACATAAAAAAAATTTCCAACTAGCAAAAGGTTTAGAACTAATTAAATAACTATTGGTAAAAAATGAAAAATTAAAGGCAAATAAAGAAAATTAAAAATAAAAAAAAATCATAAACTTTTAAAAGTACTTGTAGACTATAGTGTATATTTTTTTCTAGTTACTTTTATCTTGTAGAGTTATTTTTTCTTTCTAGAGGCGGTTAGGGTTGTTAAATATTATGTAGCATTAATTTATTTTGTTGGGTTGGTGCAAGTTGTCTTGCTAAAATAAACTATTGATTTAGGATTTGTTATTAAGGTGGTTTAATTTAATTTTAAATGGTTTAATTAAATAACAATCAAATCAAATTGTTTTGGAAGCAGTTAATCAAATTGTAAACAAAATCAAACCATTTAACTAGCGTTAAAATATAATGATCAGAGCTATACAAAGCTAATTTTTTTTTTTTTTTTTAGTATTAGGGTTTTTTTTTTTAATATCAGAGAAGGGAAATTCGAACCTAGATCTATAATCACGTCGTATATACACTTACCACTAGACTATGCGTGTACAATATTTTCTTTTTCTCAAAACCTCACAACAAAAAAAATGCTCAAAGACTATTTGGCAACAAATGCATAAATCAAAGATAATGTTTTAGTCTATTCTTCAAAATACAATTATAGAAATATCAGGGAGGAAATAACAATTTTTCCTTTAATACATTTACTAAGGAATGAATACAACTGTTTGCAATATCATCTTTTAATGGAAAACTTATGATTACGTCTTTATATATATTGAACTAAATTATTTTATTCTAATTTTTTAGAAATATTTTTCGAAGTCTATATATTTTCATTCCATCTAATTTTCACTCATTTCATCCAATATAATATATTTTCCTGTTGAGTGATTACAAAATAATTTAAATAGCCTCAACATTTTCATCTCAAATTTTTTTTCTTCATTTAATAACCTTAATTCTGTCTCTCTCTCTCTAAGATTCTTTCTTTGTGTAAACCCAAACCTATCGCTCAACCTTTTCTCAAGCTCAACAACAAAATCCTTTTCTCTTTGTGGTTTTTAAAGAGAGGGGTTGATACCCTATGAGTTTCTTTGTTTTGGTTATTAAAGATAAGAGACTACTCTTCGTAAAGATGTCAAAATCCACACAAGAAGTTGGAAAGGCTTATTTTCACTCTGATATTCCTCATCTTAGGTATAATTACTTTATTGTCCCAAAACTTTAGTTTGTCACTTAAAACGCTCTAAACTTCGAATAATACTAAACTCTCTTTAACCATAATCCTATGATTAGGGATGGAAGTAAGGCAAGTATCCATGAATTTTAAAATATCCGAATCTATGTCCATTTAAAATTTTATTATCCAAACCCGTTTAAATATCTATTTAACTACCAATATTTAAAACCGTTTAAATTTTTAATACCCATAATCGTTCAAAACCTGTTTAAAGTACCCTTATATGGATAGGGTACCCGCGAATCTAAAACTATTCAAATCCACACTTATTTAAAATACAATTTTCACTATTAGTGCATAGGATACCTGCAAGTATCTATTGTTAAATCCGTATAATATAGCGGATAACGAGTAGCGGAAGACCTATAACCATAGCCTACCGAATGACTATGAAATTACGTTTATACTTTCACATATTAGGGATAACGTAGTAATTTCATTATTCGTATGTCTTAAACTCATTTATAACTACTTATATCTTTTTTAAGCGGAATAGATATTTTAAAATACACACACCGCTCCATCGCTACCTGTGACAAAAAAACCGAAAAGTTAACGTGACAAAAATAAATTAATTTATAATTTTTTAATTAGATGCAATTTTATCTCAATACCCAAATGCAATTCTCTCCCCTCCAAATTAGACTTTTTATCTTCTTTCTAATTTGCTTCTTGATGTTTCCCTCCAAAAGAAAATATGAAAAATGAAGGTGATACAAGGTTTTTTTTGGTTCAAGTGCTTAATATACTAACAAAAAAATTAAGGGTTACAAAGTTTTTTACGTAATTTATGCTAATAAATTCTTTAATGTAAAAACTTAGGAAAATATGTTTAGTTCTTGTTCTTATTTGTTTAATAGAAAAAGATAAAAGAGTACCTTTTGGATTATTTCATTCCTTTTTTACCCTCTTTTTTTTATTTAACAAATGAAATTTTAAAATAAAATTAGACCAAAGGACTAAGAGCTAGGACGAAATGAAAATATGGGAGAATAGTTGTATTTCAACACATAAATGGGATAGAGCAGTAGCATTTCAACACATAAATGGTATACATAAAAGAGACGTAATCATAATTTTCCTTCTATGGGCCCAAAGCTCAGATAAATCCATCAGAACAAACAAGCCCTTCGTTAAGGATGATAATCCATTCCGTTAGCCGAGATAATCACAACCTTTGAATGTTCGGTACTAATATTTGTTATCATCCAAAAGCACACATTTTGAAATTCCAGATTACAAGCACACTCCATAAACAAATAAAAAATTCTCACTCATTGATAGCATACTCATTCATAGTTTAGACATCATCATAACTTATCAAGAATGAGTATGCTATCACCAAGGCATTCTTGAAGTCTTGAAAAAGAATAGAAGCTGTAGCACTAACATTCAAAGGAGTCCAATCTATTTGTTACCAAAGAAATTTGTTCCTAGCATCCCACACACTCCATGCGACATAAGAGATAAAAGCTGTAACACCCTTCGCCCAGTCCCATGAGACCCGATGACGGATGCCACATTCAGTGCCGGAGACATCGTCTTAATTTAACATACAAATCATAAAATTAGATTATGAATCAGAAGTAATTGAGTATTCACAAGTTTAGCGAGTAATATGTTTTTTTTTTTATTAGATAATAATTTCATTTCGTTTTCATCTTTTTTTTTTTGTCAAATCAATCCTCAAACATACAAATAACCTCATCACACATGATTCATACATACATTTATCCAAATAAACCTATGATTCAAGGCATAGGAAATTTCCAGCATTAAAATAACCTTGACCTTTGCTGGGTTTTTAAGACATAACTTGAGTTATGGGTCTCCAAATTGAATGAAATCAGATTCATTAGAAAGCTAAGGCAAAATGCTACAAATATTATGAAGGGACCACAGCCCAGATCAATCGGTAAGATAGCAAACAAAAGCTAGGAACACAGACCAACAGATCAGACCTGATTCAGCAGAACAAAGTCCAATATTTATTGAATTCCTACTTCACCAAACACTCAAATTAAACCAATCCAAAACCAGGGAAGTCTCAAGACACAGGGCAACAACTCTCATGAAGAACTCAAAACATAATCTTTCCATTATAGTGGTCAAAATGGGCACTCAATTCAAAGATGCATGTGGCCCGGCATAACAGAGTCAGTTTGGGTTTTTCAGCCATAAGTTGTGCTATATATATCCAAATTGGACATAAGAGGATGGGTTGGAAAGCTAAGAAGTAGACCTACAACTTTCATGATGGACTTAGACACAAATAGAGAATAGAAAGGATAAAAAAATTGTCCTGAATCTCACCCAATAACACATTTTCCCAAATTCAGCTTACTTTAACCATGAAAAGAACATGAAAGACATAGATACAAGGTAGAGATTTCTACCACATACTAAATACTCATCAAACATCATCCTAAGAGCATAAACCAACAAAGAATAATAAGAAAACTTAAGGCCTTATTCATCAATAGATTCTGCCACTCTTGGAAGATGAAGAAGAAATGTTTTCCTCATCAATTCAACATATAGGCATGCTTAGAAATCTCCCAAGAACACATTTATACCACCAAAGTTAAATAATCAAATCATTTCATATATAATTCCAAATTTTCACAAAATTGTATAAACTTCACAAAATCAAAAATTTTAACAAAGGAATTGTGTTTATGAACACTAACCTTAAAAATAAGCTTGGATTAAAGTCTCTCAAGCCTTAGCTTTGCCTTACACCTTGGTAGAAGGTTTCCCCAACCTTTGGCTCAAGTAGAGAATCTCCGAATTTCTTGAAATTAGTCACCAAAAACCACTTCTCAACCTTAATTCTCTAGGATTAATTACTTAAATCAGGTTGGATGAGGTGAATTTGGTGGATTTAGCAAGTAGAAGTTGAAGAAAAACAAAGAGAAGAAGGAGAGGAAGTTGGCGTTGAAGAGAAGAAGAAGAAGAGAAAAAGTGGTTGCTCAATTATTGGAGTTGATCTTTATAAAGCAACTAAGGGTGTTTTGGTCTTTTCCCACAATTGGATGGCTAAGATTAAGTCAAACGTAATCTCATCTAATGGCTAAAATATTCTCCAATTCAATTCCTTCAAAATATTATTTATCTCCACAAATTTCTCAAATTACTCCATAAAAATAATTCCTCAAATTTCCTTAATTAATAAAGCATCATACTTCACTATTCACTAATTATCTAAATTCTCCAAAAATATTTATTACTTACTTTCTACCCATAAAAATCATGCATACATACTCCAAAAATATTAAAGAAAATATAAAACATATATAGGAATTTTTCCGGACTAAAATAATACCGACTCCCGGACTGGTAGTACTATTCACAGACCGGTGGTACTATTCATAGACTGGTAAATCACTATCCATTCATAGTTAATTATACTCAATATCTTCCTCGGATCTAAATAAAATATTATCCCCCTCTCTGTAGCACTATTCATGACTCGATAAAATAATATCATTTTAAGATTCAAAAATTTTGGGGCGTTACAAAAGCTAACTTTTCGTTATTGTTTTGCTTCAAGACCTGCAAATAAAGAGTTTTAAAAGAAAAGTTAGTAAAAGCTTCCTCCACCCTACACACCTTCCAAACCTCCAACACCTTTGTGCACAATAATAATGCATGATTAACATCCTCCTCCAAATCACAATAAGGGCATATAGTGTCCACATTCACACCCCGCCTGCTCAATCTCCGTCGAGTAGGCAATAAGTTACGCGAAGCTCTCCAAATGAAATCTCTGACTTTTGGTGCGACATTCAACTTCCAGATACTCCCCCACCCCTCACCTTCTATGCTCTCATCACCCCTTCCAACACCCTCAAGGCAAGATAGTAAGAAGATTTAACGCTAAAATTACCCTTCTTATCATAATGCCAAATCAGCTCATCCCCCAAATCTCTTACATTAAGGGAATATCAAGAATAGTATGGATATCCCTCAAAGAAAAAAGATTAATAATCTTTGCCACATCTCATTTTCTCTCCCCTCCACCAAAAGATCTTTCACCAGGAGATTATTATCAATAAAGAGACTATCATCCTCCACATAAAAGACTCCATCAATGGGTAACCAAGGGTCCTTCACAACAGAAATACGCCTACCATTGCTAACCCTCCACTTAACTCCATATTTCAAGACCATGTTAGAAGACATTATACCCCTCTAGAGAAAAGTAGGGTTATGACCTGTTTGTGCATCAAGCAACCTCCCGTCACAAAAATATTTAGATTTGAAAACTCTATAAAGGAGAGTATTAGGTGAAGTCAAAAGACGCCACCCCTGTTTCGCTAACATAGCCATATTAAAACAATCCCTAAAACCCATTCCCCCATCTTTTTTACTCCTACACATTCGATTCCAAGCTAACCAATGGAGCTTCTTCTCACTACCTTCGAACCCCACCAAAAACTATTCATCATTTTTTCCAACTCAGCACATAGACTCAGAGGTAATTCAAAGATACTCATGCAATAAGCCGGCAATGCTTGAATCACCGACTTAATAAGTATCTCTCTCCCTGCTTTGGAAAGAAATCTGTTAGACCAGCTATTTATATGCTTCCACATTCTTTCTTTTAGGAAACCAAGAACTTGTCTTTTATTCCTACCAATCAGAGAAGGTAAACCCAGGTAAGACCCACCCTCAAAGGGGTTAAAAACACCTAGAATATGGCTGATATCAGCTTTCACAGTCATGCTAGTTTTCGGACTGAACGTAATGCCAGACTTCTGAAAATTAATCGATTGACCAGAAGCACTCTCATATGTAGCTAAGATCCCTTTAACAATAGTGGCTTCAGCATTGGATGCTTTGAAGAAGAAAAGTGAGTCATCTGCAAAAAATAATTAAATATTATGAAACACCCCCTAAAATGACACATTTTAAACAAAATAATTAAATAATTTAACTGTAGATTAAAAAACAAAATAATTTAATAATTTAATTGTAGATTAAAAAGTAGCAATGCAATAATAATTGCGGTCAAATCTTAAGTATTTTCTAGTACTTATCTTTTGTATTAACCATGACTTCAAATTGAATAATACTGAATTGTCTCCCTTGAAGACTGGTATATAACTAGTCATGTATGTGAGCGATGTGCGGACTATATAATTTATATTTTTTAAAATTGAATTGAATCTAATTTTCAAGAAAATTATTGTGATTTATAATTATTTTACTTTAATTTAAATAATTTACTTATTTATTTTTAATTAAAAAATAAAAAGTAAACTTATAAGTTTTTATATGAAATTCTCAAGTAATAGACTGAAACATTAATTAGCATAATTAATTATTGTAAGTAAATTATTGTAATTCAAGTGATATAGTTAATTAATTATTTTTCACTTTAAAATTCTCATATATTCAAATTAGATGAGATATAAGAATATTTAATTTTAATGAAATAAAATTTTAGTGAATTGAAATTAAAATTTTAATTCTACTTGTTAATGTAACTGTATTATTTAATTCATTTTTATTAATTATGACTCCCCTGGCTCATATGTCTTCTGCTCGACAGTCTCCTCTTCTCATTATTTAAGATTTAGATGTTCCAATTATCTCTTCTCCACAGGTATGCTCTCTATCGAACCTGTCCCGTGTTGCACCTGCAGATGACTCCTCTTCTAATTTTATTTGTTCGTTATTACTGCAATTGAGGATCCATTACCTAAGATTTACGTCCCCCCCCCCCCTTTTTTTGAGTGATCTACCTTCTTCTTCTCAAATGCAGGCTTGGATGAAAGCCATGAGACATCTCCTCTGCTACTTCATAGCACCAGTAGATGTAGCACTTGTTTCAAGATATGAACCTCAATTGACCCCTTTACACGTTTATGAAAGAAACGGCCAATAGGTCTGTTTACTTTATTCATGATTGCTGTCGAATCAGCTATGTCACCTGCCTATAATTGTTGCATTGCTTGCTATAGTTGACGTTTCTTAATGGGGTTGTGGTATCATCCCCACTGTCATCGCTGATGATCCTTCATTTTCCACTTGGTGGGATAGTACTCCTTCAGGTAACGGCTACTGGCATTTCTCTTGTGCGGCTCTCCTATATTGCTTGATAGCCAATAAGCATTTCCTCTAAACCCTTATGGCCATAAAAATGTATGATCTTTTGTTTCATCTCAGGTTTCAACATGCTGCTAATATATGATATTCTTGAATTCCCAGGGGTACTGTGGTTTACTTCCTCTAAAAGATCTTGGACTTCCATAAAAGCATCATCTAGCTTAAGAAATGTTAATTCTTCCTCGAAGATCACTTCAGCACCATCAACCTTCAGGTACTCATCTGCAGCTAACTTGTCAAAAAGTTGCTGTAAATAAATTAAGTAGTTGCAACTGCTGCCATCTCCTTATTAGTATATGACTCAATAGTCATGGAGCTCTGAGATATTAGTCTCCCACTTCGGCTTTTTATAAGGCACGATGGCTAATGATGGCGTTGAACCAACTCTAGAGGTCATTACAGTTGATGAGTTATCAGAAGATGTGCTAGGATCCTCTGAATCTTCACTAATTACACACTTTAGTTGTTTTATGGGCCTAGCTCCCTCTGAAAATTTCTGCTGCCAATATTGTTGCGACTCTTTAGGTGTCTTCAAGGACTTCGAATGAACCTGCAGCTTCTTCAATTGATCAATGATACTCCTCAGATCTACTTTAACAGCGTTGATAGATGCTAGGAAAGGATTCTCATCAATCAACATCTACTCTTTGTCAGGGAACCTTAACACTTCTCTGTTAATGCAATCTTGTATAGCATTCTTGAAACTCCAATAAATATTAGTATTATGGTTCCAGAAATCATGGTACTTACAGTATTGCTTACCCTTCATCTCTTCTTTTGTCGGTAGCTTGTGACTAGATGGAAGAGATGTAAACTTTTCCTTCATCAAGAAATCAAATATCTCCTCTGTCTTAGAAACATCAAATGTGAATTGAGTCTTCGAACTGAATTTCTTCTTCTGAGGAGCTGTCTTTATTGGAGCTCCAATGTTTGGACACACAAAGGAACCTGAATTCACCAAGTCAGCCACAATTATTTCCTGATGAAGCTCATGATAGTGAGTTTCTGGTGAGTTCATTTCATTTGTGATTCTTCTTTCAGCAGCTCTTCATATTATGCTACCTTAGCTGCCAGCTTATAGAAATCTCTAACTCCATCCCTTGGAATTTCTTCCTCAGCTTGAAATCCAAGCCTCTTTGAGCTATCTCGATAAACTCGTCTTCAGGTAAGAATGCCTTACACCTGTTCCTCAGCTTCTTAAACCTTACAATAAATGAGTCAATTGTATCTCCACTTCTTTGTGTCAGCCTGGATAACTCGGCCACACTTATCCAGGCCATACAAACCTTTGGCTCAGCCCTAAAGAACTGGGTATGGAAGAGACGCTCCATCTCATACCATTAATTGTTAGAGTTCCTCGGAAGTGTCGGATACAGGTGAAAGTTGTACCTATCAAGGAGTTAGGAAATATCACAACTTATAATTATCAAATTCTCCAAATTGGTGAGTTTGCCATGGATGCTGAATCTAGCTATATGCTCCATGGTCGATTATCCATCTTTTTCCAAAGAATAATGTGAAGTCTGGAATTCTGTACTCCCTAGTGTAAGGGTTTTCTTTGTCAATTGTTTCTGAATAAGGCTTCACAAACTCTCGGTGGCCAACCTACCTAAGGCCAAGCCCATACAACTCCTGCATAGCATCCCATAAAACATCCATGGTGATTTGAGGAATCTGAGGAACATGATTAGTTATCGCTTGAGAAACCATAGTGATACCAGTGTATGAATTCTGGGGAGCTACATTCAAGGCAACCCCTCTAGTTCCTTGGCTTCCTCCTGTGTTTGTCAACGACTAAGGAGCATGAGAAGCCTCAGCCTCATAGACATTTGGGTTAGTCATAGTACTAGTGATCCCAAAAACAATGACAGGATTCATTGTAGGCCTACCAGTGGGGTGACCTTTGATGGGTGGTGCACTAGCTCCTCTCTCTGATATGGTGGTTCATAACCTCTCTTCAGTAAGAGCACGACCACTGTCAGTGCCCACTGAGGGATTTCGAGGTGGTTGCCCCCCCGAGTTCTTTGGCACACTTGGATGAAGATTCATTCTCCTCCTTAACAAAAGACTTGCTAGTAGGAGATCGATTGACAGGTGAGTCCACAACATCAATCTTCCTTCCGGTGACCTTCTCCATGAAGATTTTCATGGTTTGCAACAATTTAGCTATCATCTCACTATTATTCCTCTGTGCTTCCAGCATTGCCTTCACATTAGAAGAACTAAAATTAATGACAACATCATCAGAAGCAGAATGTGTTTTACCTGAGCGTTTATTAAGATTGTCAGAGGTAAGTGCAGCTTCTGGGGGATTTTGAGTAGAAAAGTTGATTTCTCCTTCCTTATGAGGAGATGCTCCTTTTTCAGGGCTTCTAAGGGCCACTCTCATAGGTCCTCCATCCGAATCCAGAGAGCCAGTAATAGTTTCTTTTTCAACAACAAAACGAGTTTTTCGAGTCATGATGTTCTCTCGAAAATCAGGTGAAACATAAAATGTACAAAAGTGGTCCCACTGAGCGTGCCATTAAAGATTAGTTACAGACATAATCATTCATAAGGCCAAAGCTTGGAATGGATGAAGGCAAACTAATCTGAGTGAGGAAGAGGAACCAATCTGACTTCTGATGAATAGTGAGAGGAAATGAAAGGATTCAAAGGAAATCAAAATGGAGGTATAGATTAGGGCATTAAACATTCATTTATTTCTAAAATTTGTTAAACATACTTTTCTTATCAAACTTAATTCCGGAAGATCACAAATTGAAGTCATAAATCATAATGAAGTTGTTGTAAAGCTTCTACCACTTGTTTCATGCTTGGCCTAAGTCTTGCTTCAATCGACAGGCGTTGAACTGCAATATCTATATCTTGAAGTGCTCCAATCAATGCATATTTACCTTCAATACATCGATCAAATTCCTAGCTGCTGCTTTTAATTCACTAAAGCAAAATATCTTCAAAGTGGTTGACTTCAGGATTATGCCCTCTATTGTAAAAGAGCCAAGGTATCCAAGGGAAATTTTTGATAATCTTCATTAATGTCATGTGTAAAATATATATACAAGTACAAGAGTGAAATACCTATAAAAGAGGATATACAACAGATTATAAAATACAAAATCAAATCCTATAACGGATTGCAGAAGACTTGGACTTATTCAAGATATGTGTTTATCACCTCCCCGCAAACTGAAGGAGGGAACCACCTTTAGTTTGAATCTGAGATCAAGGAACCTGGTCTTAGACAGAGGTTTAGTAAGCAAGTCTGCGATTTGATCTGCCGTAGAAATATAAGAGACGTGAAGATGCTTCTTCCTAACTTGATCCCGAACAAAGTGGAAATCAAGTTCAAGATGTTTAGACTGAGAATGGAATACTGGGTTGGCAGCCAAGTATGTAGCGGAAGCATTGTCACACCAAATTCGAGGAGTGGCTGAGTGCGTCTGTTTGAGCTCTTTCAGAAGACCATGTAGCCAATACAACTCAGACGCTGTAGTTGCAAGAGCGCGGTACTCAGAATCTGTACTTGAACACGCAACAGTGTTCTGCTTTTTGGAGCACCAGGAGACCAGATTACCACCATGAAATACTGCATAAGCAGTAGTACTTTTACGATCAATTTGATCGCCACCCCAGTCCGCATCGCTATACGCCACTAAATTACCATTAGACGATGGACGAATCAATAAACCATGAGAAATTGTTCCACATAAATAACGTAGAATGCGTTTAACTGCCTGCTATTGGGATACCGACGGAGAATGCATAAACTGCGACATTTTGTTAACTGCCATAGTGATGTCAGGTCTAGTCAAAGCTAGATACTGCAGCATGCCCACTATTTGCCGATATAAAGTTGGATTCTCAAAGGAATTGCCATAATCCTGATATAGAGCAAGCTGCGGTGTAGCAGGAGTAGACACAGCTGCTGCTTCATGCATGTTGGCCTTACGTAAAAGATCTTGTATATACTTTGATTGAGATAAATGTAGACCAGCATTTGTGAATGTTGCCTCAACCCCTAAAAAATAATGAAGAGCACCAAGGTCTTTGAGTGCAATTTTTGAATCGAGCTAAGTAATTAATCGACGAAGAAGAGTGGCACTTGATCCTGTGATTATTAAGTCGTCAACATACACTAAACAACAGGCAAGAGCAAAGTTAGTGGAATAAACAAATAACGAACTGTTTGCCTTTGAACCACAGAAACCAATTTCTTGTAATGCTTTTGAGAGACAAAAATACCAAGCATGAGGTGCTTGTTTGAGACCGTATAAGGATTTTTTCAAAGCACAAATATAGTCTGATTTTGTTGGATCAACAAATCCCTGTGGTTGTTCCATAAAAACCGGTTCGTCGATTGTACCATGGAGAAAAGCGTTGGAGACATCAAGTTGACGAATGTCCCAACGATGATTAATTGCAATTGATAAAACCAATCGAACAGTGGCTGGTTTAATAACAGGATTGAAAGTTTCAATGTAATCAAGACCGGGGCGTTGATGAAACCCCTTCGCAACCAACCGTGCTTTGTAACGGTCAATAGAACCATCTGACTTAGTTTTGATGCGAAATATCCATTTACAACCGATAATATTAGGTGCTTGTGATCTTGGAACCAAGTCCCACGTGCCATTAGACATTAAGGCATCTACTTCAGCTGACATAGCCTCTCTCCAAACTGAATATTTCGCAGCTTCTGTATAAGAAGATGGTGCAACAGAAGGAACAACGGCCTGGTATAATTTGGGTTTTAAGCTGCCGGTTTTTGACCTCGTGACCATAGGATGCCGACTGGTGCACTCGACTGGTTGAGGTGCAGATGGAACATGGTCAATATTTTGAAGTGGGGAAGGAGCACGGTGTTCAGTTGATGTAGCAATATTGGGCAGTAGACCTGTAGTAACATTAGTAACAACTGGAGTAGAAGCAGTAGTAGGTAATATTTCTGAAGTTGAAGCTATGGTCAATTTGTGCAGTGGAGATATTAGTGGAAAAGCAGGTGGTGAACCAAGGATTGAGGAGCTACCATCACTTTGCTTGAACAGAAAATCATGCTCATCAAATAAAACGTGACGTGAATAGAAAATTTTATTAGTGGCTAATTAAAGACATTTGTAACCTTTGTGGAGCAGACTATAACCAAGAAATACGCATTTTGTAGAGCGAGGTTCAAGTTTATTTTTAGTGTACGGTTTAAGCCAAGGATAACAAGAACACCCAAAAACTCTAAGAAAATTATAATCAGGCATACGACCAAACACTTTATGATAAGGAGACATATGATTAAGATTTGGAGTGGGGAAGCGATTAATTGTGTAAACAGCAGTGGCAAAAGCATGATCCCAGTATTTTGGTGGTAAAGAGGCATGAAACAAATAAGCTCTACCAATTTCAGTAATGTGTCTGTGTTTTCTTTCCGCACAACCATTTTGTTCAGGTGTGTGCGGACAAGAACTTCTTTGTACAATACCATTTTGGGCCAAATAATTTTTAAGAGCTTGGAACTCCCCTCCCCAATCTGATTGAAAATATTTACTAGATTTCCCAAAGAATTTTTCAACAATTAGGCGAAATTCAGTGAAGCAAGAATAGACATCAGATTTTTTGCGAATAAAATAAATCCATGAGTATTTTGTGAAATGGTCAAAAAAGAAAACATAGTAAAGGCATCCATCAGTAGAGGCAATGGGTGCAGGACCCCATAAATCTAAACAGACTAATTCTAAAGGTTCCTTAGCAACAAAAGTGGAATCAAAGAATGGCAATTTATGTGTTTTACTAACACAGCAGGTTTCACATAAAGAATTATTCAATTTATTCGTTGAAGACAAATTATTGGAAGACAAAATCTTTGAAACAGTCCTAGAATAAGCATGGCCGAGCCTAGCATGCCATATAGATAACGAAACTGAATTGCTAGAGGGAGAAACACCAGCAGAAGCCAACACATAGAGCCCATCCTTAACACGTCCCCTGTGAAGAATGTGCTTCGACCGAAGGTCCTTAATCACAAAACAATTGGGGAAAAGTTCAAATGAGACATCATTAGAGATAGTAAACTGACGAACAGAAATCAGATTAGTGTTTGAAGTAGGAACACGTAAGACATTATGTAAAGAAAAAGTATGAGAATTTAGAGATAAAGAAGCAGACCCAGTATGAGAAATAGGCAAGGTTTTACCTTTTGTGAGAGCAACTTCGTCTGTGCCATAGTATTCAGAATGAAGAGCAAGATTATCCAGTTCAGATGTTAAGTGATGGGTCGCTCCACTATCCACAATCCATGATTGAGGAGCTGAATTTGGTGAGGACGAGAAATTGCTTGCAGGTTTGGGATTTTGGCAGTTATACCTTGGACTTGGACAAACATTGGCCGTATGACCTTGGCCACCACAGTTGTAACATACAGGCGTAAAATTATTATTCAAAGAGCTTGTTCCTCGACCAGAATTATTTGAATAACCTCCTCGGCGTCCACCACGACCACGACCTTGTGAGGAACCACTACGATTCACAGGACCATTAGTATAGTAAGTAATGGCAGAAGTGACAGTTTCAGCACTCTGAAGCTGTAACTCTTCAGAAAGCAACAGACCCAACAAATCATCATAAGAAACCGAAGAGAGACGTGCTTCAATGTTACGAGTAAAAGGACGATAGTCCTGACCAAGTCCTCGAAGAATATGATCAATAAGATCATCTTTAGAAATCGCAGCGTCTAGAGCCAACAACTGATCAAAAATCTGTTTAGCACGACTCATGTAAACAGGAATAGAATCAGTTCCTTTCGATAGAGCATGAAGAGAAGTTTTAAGAGTTCGAATTTGAGCTTTTGAACTAGAGGCATATTGTGCTTTCAATCAAGTCCAGGCTTCATTAGCCGTGGCAACACCAACGACCTGAGAGAGAACAGATTCGGATAAAGAACTCAGGATCCAGCCAAGAACAGTTTGATCCTTGAGAACCCATTCAGAATATGCGGGATTAGGAGCATTGTTGATTTGCTTTGGTGGAGGAGAGACAGAACCATCCACATGATGAATAAGCTGTTGGCCATTGAGAAGAGGAATGATTTGAGTTTTCCATAACAAATAATTGATAGAGGTTAATTTTATAGTGACGTGATTCTGAATAGAAGGAATTGAAGATGGAAAAGCAGATGAAGAAGCCATTGGCAGAAGACTTGGACTTATTCAAGATATGTGTTTATCATGTTGGAGGAGTTGAAGGCACTGCAGCAGATGAGATTCTTCTGCTTATCTTGTATCTTGGCCAACATTTGCATGGTTAACCTCTACAAAGCTAAGTAGAATAGCTTGTATCTTGTAAACTTATCCAGATATTTATAAATACCAAAGCATGAAATGAACACATTTGTAAACCGAATACTTAACCAAGCCTTATTGTCACTTAATTTACATGAATACTTAACCAAGCCTTATTGTCACTTAATTTACATATATTACAGCAGTTTATCTGGGTACGGATAACATTATGAATATACTAATTTTTCTATTATTTTGAGAGAGCACTATAGATTTATTGAAAATCTAATATTTGTGTCATGAAAAATTGATATTTACTCAATCCATCAAAAAAAGAAAAAAGTAATAAACTGAACAGCTGATTAAACAGAACCGAACATTAATGGAAAAGTGGATGGAAATTTAAAAAAAAATAAAAGAAAAGAAAAAAATTTCCTCAACAGCCGCTGCTGAGTTCAGAACATACCTTGGAGAAGAGGACCCTTAGCCTCGTTTCCTGAGCTATAGCACAATCCCATTAACACAAAGCACAATTTAGCTGCTCCCTCTTCCCATGAGGCCCAACATTTCAAGATTAAAAAAGAATTATATATTCAAAGACAACTTGATAAAGACAAGCAAAGAATGACGCCATAAACAAAGACAACAATTCTCATGTAAAAACCAAACATGTATACATAGAGGCACTGGTCATTCTTAAAATAATCATAAATCACTTATGAAGTCATTATCCCTTTAATCTCATCCAAGATGAAATTTTCAATTTTCAAATACCTCATAGAAATTTATTCTGACAGCACATTTTAGATCCTTTAGAATCTTCCTCCAGAATTTCGCTGCACTTTCAAGCATAGTTCTTGGCACCACAAATATACTGGAAGCAAAATACTAGAAAATGAAAAAGAAAACAAAAAAAGATACTATAAAAATGGTAAATGAGACCTTTCAAAGTTTATTTACTGACCATTCATAAAGAATGCAGCGTGCAAAAAAACAAGGTAATAAGGACGCTTAACAAAATAACCATCAAAAATTTGAAAGATTTTGCGTTTGTTACTAAGATATGGCATTGCCCATTGAACCAAATTTTGTTCTGTAGATGGTCTAATAGCTGGCCTGCCAGATATTAGTTCGAGCAGAACAACTCCAAAAGTATATACATCACTTTTTGTGCTGAGATAACCTTCAAAAAGAAAGAAATAAAGTGAGGTGAGGATAAAAATAATATTCATATAGAAACACAAGGCCATTTCAATGGATGCACAACAAATAGTTATTAAATTAACTTATTTGTTAATGTTAAAATAAAGGTCAAATAAACTTAAGAGGACTGAAATTTATACACTATTATTAAATATTTACCTATAATGTAAAATATAAGTACGATTGTCTACAAATTAAATATTCGATTCTTGCAAACCCCACAAATCAGATACTGTTATGCTCGAACTCAGCTTAACTTGCTATTTGGCAATTTCAAGCTCGACTCAATTGGAATGAATTAGTTTTAAGTGTTTTGCAAGCCAAGTCCAAAGAGTTCATAAGTAACTTGACTCTTTTATACCTCTAGGTTAATCAAAGAAATGCAAGATTAAGTTTCTTTCAAGACAATTGAATGAGTTGAAAGATACCTGTATCTGCATATTCAGGAGCTAAATAACCATGGGTACCCTTAATACTTGCAACGATATGATTTTCGCCACCCATTGGTCCATCCTTCGCCAACCCAAAATCACAGAGTTTAGCATTATAGTTCTGTCATTTAACAATTTTGTAAAGAAAGTGTTAAATAAGCACCAAAATATTGTAAAATTTTGAGAAGCTAAAAGTTAGACTTTGACATTTCACATACTGAATCAAGCAAGATATTGGATGTCTAAAAGTCTCGATATATCACTTGTGGCTCATCATGAAGAAAGGCTAGGCCCTTGGCAGCATCAAGAGGAATCTTGATACGAAGATTCCAAGAGAGTGATCGAGTGTAATCAAAATCCATAGTTCGAGCAAAATCCCCTGTTCCAACAAATAGATGTTTACAGAAGGTTCAAGGTCGAATTGTCAAAACAAAGTAAAATATCATTCACTCACATCCAAAAAGATGTATATCCAAACTTCCATTAGGCATAAACTCATATACCAAAACTCGTTGTTCATCCTCTAAGCAGTACCCAATCAATTTCACAAGATTTGGATGATATAGCTGCCCCAAAAACTTTATTTCAGCCTATTTTCCAAGAAACATTACAAGACTTAGCAAAAATACAAAAATTTGAAACTGTCACCGATATACTAACATTACCAACGGCAATATCTAAAAAAAATATTCTCTTATGAATATGTGCCCAAAAGAAAATATCAAATAAATCTTTCGCAATTATAACCAGGTCCATGTGAGACATTTTGCAGAAGTAAATGTCAATGCACATTATTTTTGTTAATGATATTTGAAATATTAACTCCCATGTCAGAGGAGAAGCTTAAGCATTAAAAACAGGCACATGAACTAAACAATTGCAAAAGAATGCTTACCAACCATTCTTGTTGACCTTGGCCACCCTTTTGGTTAAGCGCCTTAACAGCAATAGCCATGCCAGTCTCCAGCAAGGCCGCCTTCAGTGAGTGCTTATCAATCCAGCCTTTGAAGACATAACCAAAATTTCCATCACCCAATAAATTAGCTGGATCGAAATTATTTGTAGCTTCTTCCAGTTCATTAAAGCAAAAGCTCTTCAAATCAGGTGAATCTAGGATCTTCCCCTTTATATTATGATTTGAAAGCACTGTGGTGTATGATTTTTCAGGATTTTTTGGGTGTGCCCCTGCATACACCACTATCAAAAAGCTAGTAAAAGTTCATCAAGAAATCTACATTATTGTCATAATTATTTTTATAATGAACCCTCTTAACAATACCAAATTTTCATTATTAGAATGGATTATTTGTGTAACAATCTTACTACCTAATTCTTTGTGATGACCAAATGTCTAATGAAAAAAGAGCAATCATGCTGTGAAATTCTGCAATAAATGTTACTCCATTATTCTACAAAAGCAATTGGATCATAAAATAGCCGGATACAAATATCCAGAGTCAAAGAATTTAAAATTCTTGCTTCTTTTCTTACCCCAAAGCATTTTCCCAGCAGCTGCCAAACAGCCCCAGAAACCAAACAAAAAGACTCAAAAAAAAAAAGAAGGAAAAGAAAAAACAACACTACCAACAACATAGGCAAGACAAAAAAAGGTAATATTTATTTTTCATAATCAAAATCTAATAATTTCATTAAAACTACTTCAAGAAAAGGAAAGGAAAGGCTAAAAAAAAGAGAAGAAAATCTTTCTCTTGCAAAACTGTATAAGCTGAAATATGTTCCAATCTAGGCATACCATTGTGAGGTAGAGTCTTGAATGTATTGGCTGAACTGAAGCACAAACCCATAAAGACAAAGGTGAGAGAGCAAAGAAGGTTGACTTGACTCCGTAAGTAAAGAGAAAGACTAAACTTAAAAGAGCCCCTGGGAATAGGGAGGAAGGCGATATTGGAATTAGGCATGGAAACAGGTTCATTTTGAACCAGAATTAAATCAGAATCGAATCGTATTGTAAATGAATCGAAATTAGATCAGAACCGTCGGTTTTAAAATTTTGAATCAGAACCGGTGATTTAAGAGTCGGTTAAGGTTTATGTGAATATTAAAATCTGAAATTAAATCGGTCTGAAACCGGCAGTTTCGATCCGGTTTGAACTAAAAATTTTCTATTTTTATTTTAAAAATGATAATCACTTCGTCTATTCTATACAACTTTAAAAGTTTCAATAATATTTTACTACATGTTACACCTTACTTAAGATTTTTTTTTTAAAATACCATTTACTTTAAAAGTTAAAATCTAAAAAGTAAAATGGTAAAAAAAAAGAAAAATATTTAGTCTAAACTTATATTGTTTTTATTTTTTTTCCTTTTAAATTGTTTATTAAGTTCAAAATTACATTCTTTGAAGCATTTTTCAAAATTTTCTAATAATTAATAACATTTAGATAAAATAATGTAACAATTTATTTGATTATTTTGTAAAATTAATTAATTTTATTCTTATATGAGTATGAGCATTCTAAAATTTATTTAAAATAAAATTGCCAATATTTTTTAAACTCATATTAATATTTTTGAAAAAAAAATGCAATATAAAAGTCAATATTTTTTTGAAAAAGAAAACATATATCACCGAAAACCATGATTGGAACCGTCGATTCATTAAAACCGCATTGGAATCGATCAGAACTGAAATCGGACGAAACTGACAGTTCAACGGCCGGTTCAAGTTCAATATTTTAAAAATTTTGAATTGGAATCAGAAATAGCAGTTCAATGAACCGGTCATGCCTAATTGGAATGAGAAGGTATACATTTATGAAATAGAAATATTCCTCGATCCTTTATTAAGAATTTATTTGACGAAAATTATTTTTCCTTTTCATTTAATTGGAATGAGAAGGTATACATTAATGAAATAGAAATATTATTCAGTCCTTTATTAAGAATTTATTTGAAAAAAGTTATTTTGCCCTTTTTTTTTACCCTTAACTCGTTAAAATATTAATAAAAATCTTTCATTTAATAAATAATCATAAAAGTTATCATGAGAAAAATAATTATTTACATATATATATTTAGAATTTGCAAACATTTTGGGACATAAAAAAAAGGAATAACAAGCAAACAAAATGGAACAGGGAGAGTATAAAAGTTCATTAAAAATGAGGGTAACTTTGATTTTTTAAAACATGTTAAGATAATACTCCCTCCATCCCAAAAAGATAGTCCATCTTTCTTTTTTTGTTTGTCCCAAAACATAGTCCGCTTTCTTTTTTGCATTATAATTAACCTTAAATTATCTACTATACCCTTATTAAATTTTATCTTATTTTCAATACTCTTATTAATTCTTATTCATTATTCAAATATAACAATTACTCATGTGTTATCATAGGAAAGTTATATGATTAAATTTGTCCTTTAATCATATTTATTAATTTGTGTGAAAATATAAAGTGGACCATCTTGTTGGGACGGAGGGAGTATAATCTTTTATTTGGTTAAAAAGTAGATTTAAATTAAATAAATAATCATAAGTAAAGGAGACATTACTCAATACTCACGACTTTTGACTTATTTTAAGTTCTAATGACAAAAAAAAAAAAAAAAAAAAAAAAAAAAAAAAAAACCCTAAATTTTGACCTTTTTTATCGATCCTAGTCAATTCTTTTAATTTTATCAATCAATACCGCATACTTAGTTTTTTTGTATTAATTCTAGCTTCCGTTTTTTTTTTCATCAATTTCATGCTAATGTGGCAGTTCTCTTAAAAGTGGGCCCTACAACATCCAATGTTAGCGCCAAGTCATATATCCATGTATAATAAAAAAAAGTCTGAACTTTAACGTTTTGATCAAATTTGGCCAGTTCTTTTAATTTTATCAATTAATACCGCGTATTAATTAATCACTATCAAATGATTTTGTGATAATAATTATGTATTTGAACCATTCAACTCTATAACAATTATTTTTAATACTATTTTTGATATTTTATAGTCGTTTAATGAAAAAAAGTAACATTTGAATTTTACAATGTAACATAATTATATGCGAATTGCATAGTACTATTTCTATTCCATGATACTTATTATATTTGAGAAAATAGTTTGTTTTAAAATACTTATCACATTTGTGGTTTCAAGGAGTAATAAATATTTTTTTCCATGTTTACCCTTTCTATATAACTAATAATTATTACTTTAATTTAATGATTTTCTTAGAGAATTAATATTAAATTAAGGGTAATATTGTCAATTTACTCAATAATTTATTGTAACTTAGACAAATATAATAATTTTTATTAAGAAACGTGAAATTCGAAATATGACAAGTATTATGGAACAAAGATAATATATTTTTCTATAGATATTAATAAAATTAAAATAATTGAATTTATAAATCTAATAGCACTTCAAAAGGAGCCGTACACGAATTATCTCACATTAGTGGTATATAAGAGAATTGATGTATATATTTTTTTTTTCTCACTTTCACAATTTTAATTACTTAAATACAAAACCTTTAGATCAGAAGTGGTTTTACCGATTACACCGAATCCGTCCTTATAATAATATTCAAAACTAACTAGAAAATTTAATTAGGAACGGTAGTACTATTATTTTACCATCAATATAGTAGATTTTTTTATAAAAAAATATCAATTGTTAATATTGGATTTTAAGATATTTATTTATTAATAAACTATTTAATTAAATAAATATCAATATAACAAAATCATTTGATAGAGATTAATTAGTGGACGGTATTGATTGATAAAATTAAAAAAACTGATCATATTTAATAAAAACGTTAAAGTTCAAGCTTTTCTTTAAAATATGTGGATATATGATTTGGCGCTGACATTGAATATTGTAGGGCCTACTTTTGAGAGATAACTGCCACATTAGCATGAAATTAACAGAAGACAAACGGAGGTTAAAATTGATATAGAAAACTAAGTACGCGGTATTGATTGATAAAATTAAAAGAACTAGCTAGAATTGATAAAAAGGTTAAAGTTCAGGCTTTTTTTTTTTTTTTTTGTCGTTAGCCTTATTTTAAGTAGATTTTTTTTTAACTTACAATCTAAATCAAACACAATTCTACTCGTAACTTTCTATTTAAAATTAGGTTTCACTTATTTAAAAGTCAAACCAAACACCCTCTTAGTATAGTTTTGGCATGCAATTAGGAGTATGATTATGTAAATTGTTAAAATTAAATATTATTAACAAAATTCTTGAATGAGGTTTATCAAGGAATTTATATAAGTTTAATTAAATTAAATAGTTAAGTATTAATTAAATGATAATTAGTTATTTGGATAATTATTCCTTTTTTTTTCTTTTCCAGCATGCTTTTTGTTTTATCTCTTCATTACAGCAATTCAATACTTAATGTATCAATTTATTTTTTTCCTTGGGGAGATATTGATGTATAAAAAGTGGGTTTAATTTCATCCGAGGTCCCTCAACTGTAGGTACTATTACAGTACGATCCCTTGAATTCAATTTATAACAATAAAATCCACCAATTTTGATTTGTGTAACAAGAAAATCCCTTTTACTTGATTTCCGGTGAAAACACACCGAAAAGCTGAATGACGCGCTAGCTTAGCTATTAATTTGATTGTTAATGCCACATAAACCTTGAAAACTGTAAACCATCAAAGCTAAATTTTTCTCTTTTCTACCCCAATTGTTTCACCAAAAAACTAAAACAGTACTGAATAATGTCATAGCTAGTAAGCTCAAGAAAGGGGGAAAAAGGTGGAGAGTTTATGGAATTTGTTTATGGGCTAGTGGTCTAATGGAAGAGGGCACTCGGTTTCCCTCTTAAGATACTGATGCTTCCTCGGTTCCTCTATTCAACTTTTTCTTTGTTTTCTTTCAAACTCAAAATCAAAACAGCCAAATGTTCTTGTTCCTCTGCGTGATTGAATTTATCAAAACACAATAACTACTTTTCATTTTGAAATCTTCAATCAAGAGTACACTGGCAAACAAAACAAAATAATATAATATAATTTCATAAGTAGAATTGGCTTCGCTTCTCCTGTCGCGAGAAGGCGAGGTGGCGCCCGTCTGGATCTGATCTTGCCCTAAGTAACGATGTTGATCCTTGATCCGAGTATAGAATAAGTTTCGATTTGGTGAGCATAAGAAGACGCATCCGAAGAGGCTGAATCTGAAACATACGCTTAAACAGAAATTTTGGGAGTATTCTTTCACCTTCAATGGATTGTTTTCCATTTTATCGGCAGTATAAGTAGAAGTTCAGTGACTACTTTTGTTAATGTCCGGTTACCATATTTATAGGAAACGAGTTTTGGTGAGTGAACTATGGAGATGAAGAAGCAAAGAGTTTCAAAGTGGACTCTTGCTAAGCGTGAGAGGTCGAATAGGAGAGAAGAGAGTCCCTTGGGAATAAGGTAGTTTTTTAGTAAAACAATGTGGGCAAGAAAGAGAAAAACTTTGATTCACAGTTTTGAAGGCTTATGTGGCATTAAAAATGAAATTAATAGCTAAGTTGGCATGCCACATTAGTTTTCCGGTGTGTTCTCACCCTAAATCAAGTAAAAATGATTTATTCGTTACACAAATTGGAATTAAAGGAGTTTACTGTTACAAATTGAATTTGATGGATGGCGCTGTAATAGTGCCTACAGTTAAGGGGCCTCGTGTGAAATTAAGCCATAAAAAGTGTTAGCTAACTTCAATTTATGGATTTAGATTGTTGATTAGTGATAGTAACTGAGTGCTATTGATTTGGGTTTTCAATATTATCAAATTGGGAAGTGGAATTCGGAAGTTGCAAAGAAAGAAATTAATGCTTGATCCATGGCTTATTTGAGATTTGTCACTTGTAATAAGAGCAAAACATTGTTTTCTTTTATTTTATTTTTATTAATGTTGTTAAATTTCAATTACACTAGAAATAAAATAATACAGGCCATTTTACGGGAGGGTGCCAAAAAAAATCAATTTTAGTGTAAAAAAATTTTGCAAAAAAAAAAAAAAATTTAATTCCAAAATATTTGGGAATGGAGGGTCAGACCATTCCATATCATCCGAATTACACCCCTGATTTTTTTTTTTTTTTCCCTCTCTCTCTCTCTTTTCTGCAGCATTTGTTGAGCTGCACTACCTTGGACTCTTGCCATACAAGACTAACTGAAGTACCATAAAGAACTACAATTGTTTTAAGGGAAAATTATTATTTAGTCCCTCAGTTTTTACATAATTATCCAATTAATCTCAAGTTTTACACAAATATCTAATTAGTCCTTCAGGTTTAACTTCATCTAATTAAAAGATCCTTTCGTCTGAAAAATTGATTTTTTTCCGTTAATTATAGACTAAAAGACTAAAACACCCCTCCCTAGCTGACGTGGACCATACTTATTCATTGATTCATTGTCCAATATCTCATTAAGAAAATTCCCACCAGTTGACTTATAAATTTATAAAATATAAATTTTATATCATAATAATTACGGATTTAAAACTTAAAAAAAATTAAAATTAATATTTCCTATTCTTGGTAAATTTATAAATTTATAAAATATAAATTTTATATCATAATAATTACGGATTTAAAACTTAAAAAAAATTAAAATTAATATTTCCTATTCTTGGTAAAGAATTGTCATTTCTTAAGTGACAACCGAAGATATTCACCTAACCACAACTTATAATGGAAGCTGCCAATGGCATTTGCTTCACGTACGAAACAAAAATCCAAAGAAAAGAAATTCACCTTATCATCACAATTTACAACTGAATGGATACAAATTGATACTCCAATAATAAAAAAGACTGCAAAGGTAAAATAATAAACCATACGAGTCCTTCTATTTGGGGCAAACAGCAAGTGAAAGTAGGCTGGCAAGCCCAGAGACAACCCCAGCACCACCACTCTCTGCAGCAGCACCAACTCCTTCAACCTCAGCACCACCACCAGCAACAGCAGATGCAGAACAGAAACAGAGGAGTTTGCTGCGAACATGGAAGATGCGCGCATCCACTAGCCCAGAGACAACCCCAGCACCACCACTCTCTGCAGCAGCACCAACTCCTTCAACCTCAGCACCACCACCAGCAACAGCAGATGCAGAACAGAAACAGAGGAGTTTGCTGCGAGCATGGAAGATGCGCGCATCCACTAGCTCTACCTCAGTCTGCTTGGCCTTCTCTTCAAAAGCAGAACCACCATCAACAACAACAGCAACAATCCGGTACTAATTCCGGCATGAGAGCAGTTTTTCTTGGTGGATCTGGTGTTAAAAAAGAATGTGCAGGGACTGGTGTTTTCTTGCCTCGCAGATACGGAAACCCAACTGAGTCGAAGAAAAAATCTGGTCCACGTCGTCATCTGATGGGCGTTTTAGTCTTTTAGTCTATAATTAAAGGAAAAAAATCAACTTTTCAGACCGAAGGACCTTTTAATTAGACGGAGTTAAACCTGAGGGATTAGTTAGATATTTGTGCAAAACTTGGGATTAATTGGATAATTATGTAAAAACTGAGGGACTAAATAATAATTTTCTCTTGTTTTAATACTGCTATAAGTGAACTTATATTGATATGTGATATATATTAATTACATATATACCTTGCATTTACAATAATGTTTCTCTATCATTTCACCTTGGCATACATCCTCGTGGTGATGATGATGATGGTGATGATGAACTATCTGAAATTGCAACACCATGAAATAGATCAGATAGGTAGTTGTCCAAATCATCTGGACAAAACCTTATCAACATTTCCAAATTCTTTTGTCCATCCAGTAACACCAAATAATTGTCATAAAATTCTCTATAAGCTGGTACAAGTTTCTTTGCTATTGATACCTTCAATTCATCTCTTAACTTCCCATCTGATACAATCCATGACGTTTGTTTTTTATATTCTTCTTCAAAAGCTGCATTGAACCTTCGAAAACATTCCTTCGCTGCTGCAGGTTGTAAATCTGGGAAATTTTTGTCTGGTAGAGATAAGAAGACTTTAGTCCAAGCCATTGTTTCATAGTTGGACGCATATTTTCTAACTTTCTTGGCATGTTTCAAAACCCAATCCTCACCTAGAAGGTTTCTAAGGCGAGTTGTGGTCACCATTTGGATAATGAATTGAAGATTGTTTGCCATGAACAGATATGATAAAGACACATCTTTATATGCTTCTGCTTTGCGATCAAGCTTGCATAGAAGAACTAGTATGAGCCGAGCCAGGCAAACTGAGACAGCTGGTGTAGAACCATCATCAGACATTGGAGGACTCTCAAAATAAGATTCAGGCAATGATGCATGATTCCCTGTTGGGAAAGAATCTGCAAAAATATCAGATAGAGTCGTTCTATGATCTGTAAGTGAAGAAATGTAGTTCATTGCAGTTCGAGTCAACGTGTGAATCCCACCACCAACAGCTAGAGTTTTTGATGAGTCCTTTTGAATCGTTGATTCAAAATCAGATAGAATAGCACAGACTGAGTCGCGGAGCCTGAGCAGTGATGAAATGGCTTGTAATCTAATTGCTGAAGTTGATTCAGAGTCGAATGTTGATTCAATTTCTGCCCAAAGACTAGAGAGTCCTTCATGGAGTTCCATTAATGGGAAAATTCTTTCTGGTGATTTCTTGCACATGGAAATGAGTTCAGGAAATCTGAATAAATTTGTTGCACTTTCTTCAGTAATCTCAGTGAAGCATGATTCTCTAATCGTCTGAGATGCAGAAAAAACGTAATAGCAGAGAGATTTTTCTGCAGTAAATAATGTTTTCACTGCAATTTTTACTGCATTGAGCCAGTTCTTTATCAGATATTCAAGAGCTTCCCAATTCATTTTTCGAATTTGAGAAATCCTGAACCTTTCAACTCCAAGCAGGTATAGTCCTTCATCTACTATCGATTTTCTGATTAATTTGTACACTTTGACGCACTCTTTACTGTACCCAGAACTTATCATACAATCGACTACTGACTTCAGATCAGACATCGTAGTGATCTCTTCTTCAGAACCTTTCTCTTCTTTGCTTTCAAGATTGCTCCAGCCATCTGAGGATAGACCTGAAACAGACTCAGGGTCAAGTTGATCACGCTGCAATGAGAGTATCAGATACAATTCTTTTTCAAGTCTTTTCATGGCAATTATCATAAGGTTTTGAGCAAGTACAAGCTTATTAGAGGCTGAATGTTCTGATACTAAAAAGTGCATTGCTTGGCGAAGACGTTTGACACTTTTTAAGAATTCTCTTGCTTCGTCTCTGTGTTGGAAGAGGGAGGTTGATGAGGAGTTTGGATCCCATTTTCTGATGATTAACTCTGCATTTTCAATGTTCTCTTCCATCATGGACTTAGTGAATTTGTATACAGTAGGTGAAGGAATAGAAGAGCTTGGAAACGAATTAGAAGATGAAAGAATTTTGGAGGATGAGAAGAAGAGAGTTGACATCCGTTTTTTCGCCATAAATGTGTTGATATTACTCCTGGGAGTCTCTGTTAGACGCATTTGCTTTTATTTTGGAGTGTTCATTCTGAAGAGAGGAAGACAGGGAGTGATTATATTATATAGAGAAGGGACATTACTGAGTGTCGATTTGGGGAAGGTGGATTTGCTTTAAGCACTACTAGACCAAGATTCATTGACTTGCTCAGTTGGTGCATATCTGTCTAGAAGAAAGGGATTGTTTACATGGTACGTAGACTTTGTTTTTCTATTTATTTTTGTCAATTTTATTATATTATGATGAAGATGATATTCAAAGGATTAGTGCAGACTGCAGAGAGGGAAATTTACTTGATATGCTTACCTACCCCATTTCAACTATGAAATTTCTGACATGTTTCTTGAACACATATATTTATTTTCTATTTAATATATAAATCTATCGCTTGTGATTTTCGAGGAAAATTGTATCCTCCATGGTCTCCGGTCTCAACTCTAGAAGGCTTTGATTCATCTGTATAATGGTCTAGTTTTAAAGGTATATTTGCATTTTCTAATTTGATTACAAAGAAGTTAATAACGCTTAGGAGGATAGGCCAAAATTCATTTTTTTTCTTTTTTTTTTTTTTTATTCTTCATCACTTGCATTTTGATATTGACATGGCAATTGCATTGAAATAAAGCCTAGCTTATCCCCGGAACTGGTAAAATTAGATTGATTAATTATTTAATAAACAGTTAAAAGAAGTTAATTATTGTTCCGAGAATTATACTAACTAACCACATATTACATTAATATTTTAGGTGCATAAAATAGAAATCTTAAAAATTATTGTTACTAATGTAGAGATGTGTATAATATTACCAAAACTTGTAAATTTAAGAGCATATATACTACTATAAAATTTAAAGAGTTAAGTTTATATATATATATATACAGACAAATGTTGATATCTAGAGCCTTAAAGGCTTGTTGATGTTATGTGCTTGGTACGTATTAATGTTGAAAATAGTCGTAGCCTCGCGCTTTGCGCGTGTGTTTATATATTATCATAGATATCAAGTTTTAGATTTTAAATGGTCCATTCAAAATATTAGAAAAATAAAATAAAATATTTAAAAAAAGAAAATTAAAAGTTTGAAAGGGAAGAACGTATTAAATATTCTCTTTGTTTCAGTTTTCATATAAATATATAGATTATTGTTCGAATAAGTTTTAAATGTTGAAGAAAAATGTCTTGAAGTATTTTCCTTTTTTTTTTTTTTTTTTTACAATTCATTTGACTGTAAAACGAAGAGACTAAACAGGTCAAAATTATGTTATTCATGCTCTTTACATTATAAAATATCGACCTGATACGTAGTTAGCATGACTTTTAAAACGGTAATTTTCATAAATTTTAACTTTTTAATGAGTGTTTAATTGATCTAATTTTACAAGTGGAAATGTTCAATAAAATAATTTTGAAAATTAAAATGTTTAATAGATATAGTTTTATAAATTGAAGTGTTTGATAGATCAAAGTAAAAATTGAGAATGCCACAAAATTAAAGTAATAAAATTCAAAGATCAATTTATGTATTTCCGCTACGTGTTATAAATAACTTCATCAAACAATAGTTTCATATCTAATATAAGACTTCATATCTTAAAGTAATCGTTCTTTCTTCTACTAAAATTGTACTATATTTTTTCTCTTTTTATTTTTTCCCAAACGGAGAATCTTGAAGTAACGTAAATAATTAAACACAGAATTTGATAATTTCTCTTCTTTTTTTATAATTAAATGATATTTATATTAATTAAATAATCACTCGTTTCCAAAACTCAGTCGATAAATAAAGGAAATTTTTAGCATAATTAGATTTTGTAAAGGCAGACAGCCGGAAACCAAAGCCAGTTGCGTGGGAATGGAATTATTGAAAAGAGGCTCACTTATCACACCATCGAGGGGAGAAATGTCTGAATTTTAACAAACAATCCCCGCCTTTCATTTATCAAAGGACTTTGACTTGACCATTTACTGACAAGTGGTAAAGGACAAGCTTGCACTCTAGAAGCGGTTCGCCTCCTTTCTATTGCCCCCTTTTTGGTGAGAAGTTTCGCGTGACTAAGAAAATTATTAAAACACGTTTATTTTAAAAAAATATATGATAAAATATTTAAATTGTGGTTCTTAAAATTAGAAGTTTTTTATTTAATTTTATTATAAAACACTTAATAAATATGAGTAAAATTGAAAAAATATATATATATATATTTAAAATATTAAATGAGCATTGAAAATGAAATAAAATAAAATGCTCATTTGTTGCTACTAAAAATACAACGGAGAGAATACCAGCTTTCTCAAACCTATTTACAAGAATCGGTTTGAGAATAAAATGCAATAAATACCGGCTTCTTGGCCTCTCAGCGGGAGTTGAATTGAAGATCATGAAGAATGAGACTGTTGAATCTATGAATAATTTCAGCACTGAACATGAGTATTTTAAAGAGAAGATATCGTTTTTGAAGAGAGCGCTTACAAACCAAACCACAAATTTCAGTTTATATAGATCCAATCATTTAACCAATGAAACCAAATCAAATTAAATTGCAATAAAGTGATTTGATGCGGTTTCATTTGTGATTTATATTATGAAAATAATTTAAGCGCTAATTATAATTAAACACCATTATAATTATTATGTAGCAGTAATTTATTTTGTTAGGTTGGTGCAACTTGTCTTGCTAAAATAAACTATTGATTTAGGATTTGTTATTAAGGTGGTTTAATTTAATTTTAAATGGTTTAATTAAAACCTCACAGCAAAAAAATGCTCAAAGACTATTTGGCAACTAATGCATAGATCAAAGATGTTTTAGTCCATTCTTCAAAATACAAGGACTAAAAAGTTGACTTATAGAAATGTCAGGGATGAAGCAACAATTTTCCTTTTAATACATTTACTAAGGGACCTTTTTTTTTTTTTTTTTTTTTTATCTACCTGAAAATCAGTTGGACTAAAATCAATAGGCATATGAAACATCACGATGGAAATGCTCAAAAAAATTACCAAGTAATTATCTACAATTGTTAAATAACCGTAAGCAATTCTATTTAAAGGAATTAACCTATGAGATTCTTTGTTTTGGTTATTAAAGAGAAGAGACTACACTTCGCAAAAATATCAAAATCCACACATGAAGTTGGAAAGGCTTATTTTCACTGGTTATTCCTCATCTTAAGGATAATTACTTTATTGTCCCAAAACTTTAGTTTGTCACTTAAAACTCCCTAACTTCAATTTCATAATTTTAAACTCCCTTTAACCATAATCCTATGATTAGGGATGGAAGCAGGACAAGTACCCGTGAATTTTAAACTATTCAAACTCATATACATTTAAAATTTTACTATCCGTACCCATTCCAAACCAATTTAAATATCTATTTAAATACTCATATTTAAAACCGTTAAAATTTTTAATACCATAATCATCCAAAACCCATTTAAAGTATCCTTATATGGATAAAGTACCCGCGAATCTAAAACTATTCAAATCCACACTTATTTAAAATACAATTTTTATTATTAGTGAATATAATACCTGCGAGTACCTATTTTCAAATCCATTTAACATAGTGGATAACGAGTAGCGGATACCCGAAGGCCTATAACTGTAGCCTACCGAATGACTATGAAATTACGTCTATACTTCCACATATTAGGTGTAACATAGTAATTTCTTTTATTCATATATGTCTTAAATTCATTTATAACTACTTACGTCCTTTTTAAATGAATTGGAGCGGTCCTTTTAAAACGGATAAGAGCAGGATAGGTATCCTAAAATACACACACCGCTCCATGCTTACTCGTGATAAAAAACACCGAAAAAGTTAATGTGACAAAAATAAATTAACTTATTTTTTAATTCCACGTGTCTTGAAAGACGCAATTTTTTCTCAATATCCAAATGCAATTCTCTCTCCTCCCAAATTAAGACTTCTATCTTCTTTCTAATTTGCTTCTTGATGTTTCCCTCCAAAAGAAAATGCGAAAAATGAAGGTTATACAAGGTTTTTTTCGTTCAAGTGCTTAATAGACTAACATAAAAATTAAGGGTTATAAAGTTTTTTACGTGATTTATGCTAATAAATTCTTTAATGTAAAAACTTATGAAATTATGTTTAGTTTTTGTTCTTATTTGTTTAATAGAAAAAGATAAGAGAGTACTTTTTGGATTATTTCATTCCCTTTTGACCCTCTTTTCATTTTTAAAGAACGAAATTTTAAAATAAAATTAGACCAAAGGACTAAGAGCTAGGACGAAATGAAAATATGGGAGAATAGTTGTATTTCAACACACAAATGGGACAGAGCAGTAGCATTTCAACACACATGGGATAGACGTAATCATAGTTTTCCTTCTATAGGCCCAAAGCTCAGATAAATCCATCAGAACAAACAAACCCTACGTTAAGGATGATAATCCATTCCGTTAGCCGAGATAATCACAACCTTCGAATGTTCGGTACTAATATTTGTTATCATCCAAAAGCACACTTTATAAACAAATAAAAAAATTCTCACTCATTAATAGCATACTCATTCATAGTTTAGACATCATCATAACTTTATCAAGAATCAGTATAATATTATTATACAAGGACACCGGAGGATCATAGCATGCTAGTCAATGAACAAAACTTAATTCATCAGGCAGAAAAGAAAATCATACTACGAAGATACTAATGCTCAGACTCGAAGGAAACATAAAAGCTCTTGTTAAAAGGAAAACGAAAGATAATGCTAAGCTTGAAGAAAAATGAAAAGAAGTTTCTGCAGCTATAATTCCAAGTAAATCTAGCACCCGGTTAGAGTGAGATACACCCTTCCAAGATTACAGACATAAGATTCAACAAAGCCAACTCTAGTTCACAAGCACATCAAAAAGATAATCCAAGACAAAACTTGACAACCAAATGGGTTTATAATTGCAAGATACCAAAACCAATCTATTTAGCAAAAATTGCCCTACACCTTGATAGCATACTTTCTCATGGGGAAGTACATTTCTCTCTTCTTCTCACGTTCTGTCTTCAACGATTGCTGCAAAAAATAAAAAATAAAAAAAATTTAGGCCAAGGGCAGCAAATAGAGGGAAAAAAAAATTAAATTCACACAATGTCATGGACTAGGGACCCATTCGGAAAATATTTTAAATAGAAAACTTTAAAAACTAAAAAGCAGTATATTAACAGCTCTGTAGACATTGCAAAAGTTCATAAAACATAATGCTACAACATCAAATAAAGATCAAACTTCAGAATCAATTTACAAACTAAAGATAAATAGAACGCACAACAGTATACCAAAAATAAACAAAAGAAAAATACAATATTGACTACTGTACCCAAAATTGTATTTCTTTTACATTTCTTTAACTTTGTAAAATGATTTTGGAAGTACCAAATAAGTGGAATTAGCATAGTATAAATGCTCCATCACCGAAACAATATAATCTTTACTTGCTAAAAAGAAAGCAATAGTTCAGTGCCTATTAGCAAATCACCTAACAAGTAAGCATACACCAAATTCAAAGACTAATGAAACAAATGAACCATAATATACAGCTGAAGATTTCAATAGTCCTTTATCTCAGCAATATAACAATAGCAAAACTAACAATACTTCAATACTCCTTTTAAATGAAGTGCAACATAATAGAAGCAAAGCAATACCTGGTGTTTGGTAAGCCTCCTGCGGATGGCTCTTGTCTTCTTCGGACGCAGATCAAGTGGCAAGAACTTCTTGTTCTTGTATGCGTCCCTCAATGCAGCCTTCTGCTTCTGTGAAATCACAGTCAAGACCTGTGCAATTGACAACCTCACCACCTTGCTGCATCCAACCCAATACCCAAAACAAAATTATTATGTAAGCGTAAAAAACTCCATTGTATCCACTAAATCAAAACATCAAATACACAATCCCTCTTCAAAAAACCTTAACAAGAATTTTGGAACTAAATCATAAAAAAGAAATTAATATACACATCACCAGATCATGAATCATTTGAATATAATGCAAATATTTAGAGAGAGGGAGAGAGAGAGTACATCTTGGAAAGCTTGTTAGGAGCACCGCCGGTGACCTTAGCGACGCGTAGGAGAGCGAGCTCAGCTTTGAGATCCTTCAATTGATTCAAAAGCTCCGTCTTGGATTTCTGTCTAAGCTCGTGGACCTTGATTCTCGCTGCAATCAATCGATCAATCAAAGTTTAAAAAATCAGAAGCAAAGAGAATCAAAAGGACTCATTTCCAATAGTTCAGTTTCGTTCGTTACCCATTTCGCTTTCTTCCTCTGAGCTTCAGCAACGGCGGCTGCTCTCTCTTCCTCTACTGGATATGAAACCCTAAAATGGTTAGGGTTTATTGGCATTTATATAGACTGGGTTAATGGATTAGGTTTCCAGCTTTGACTAGTTGGGCTGGGCTTAATTTTGAAATGGTTTAAACATCTAGGCCTGTGAATTATGTGGGAGGCCCAACCCAATCTGCACTGGCATTTCGAGGGTCAACCTTAAGAACCAAAGTTTATGTTACTATATTCTTTCATATTGAAACCTGCTAGCACTAAGTGTTGGTTCAGACCTAACAACAATTACATAGTAGAACATGATCTTTTTTTTTTTTTTTGGTTATTTTTTAATCATGTGGGGAAATGATAACCGTAATGTTTTATTTAATGGCTTATTTTTCACTGATTTCTTCCTTATTTGTAGCTATTTAGTTCATTATAAATACGAACTTGTTAAACAGATTGAAAACACGATAAAAGCCAAAACAAATTCTGCTTTCTGAATTAATTAGTCATGAGATGTTAACTTTGATCAAATACTCTTTCTCCCCTAACCTAAAATCCTAAAAGTTTATTTTTCTTCTTCCACGTGCGACCATCGGTGAACTCTCACCCGCCGTTTCTTTTTTTGTTTTTAAATAATCCTTAAATTTTTATACAATTCTGAGTTATTGTCGCATTAATATTATGATTTATTGTTGCTCATATCTTCAAATTTTGTTCTCAGATTTAGTCCTGAGTTATTATTATTGCCATTGTGGTGATTTTGTCTAGTATCTTTTGTTATTTAGATAGTTATACAGAAAGAAGTGCGAATCTTTTCTCTAATAGAAAGAATAAATTTAAAGGTAATCAGATCAGACTTATAGAAAGACCATGAAGTCGAACAGTGGACATGAATAGCTACCAAGTGGAGCAAACGATCGCTTATGACACAAATATTATGCTCTGTTAACTCGATGAAATACTTCAAATTAAGATTTTATTTTTGTATTCATATAAGTGGTTTATTATTAGACTTCTTATAAAAAATATAGAAACATATTTATTTATATCTCAATGAAATAAATATTTTTTCTTAATGAAATTTCTACTTTGATTTTTTCTTTAAAAAAAAATTCTTCTGGTTTTGCTTAAATTCTTCATTCCTATTTATGCTAATATATTTATTGAGAATTGCAAATATTGGTTCAGGAAACTCTTAGCTGCTCCACAAGAGCTTCAATGAGTTGGAGTATATTGCAAAAGAAACATGGATGATTGATTACTCGATGCATACGTGTTGTTTCCTCTCAAAGAACAACCCAAAAATTCAGCATCCTTCAATCCATAAACTCAACTCCTTCCAACATTCACAAATCACTTTGCCCCATTTGACTTATGAGCCAAAAATTTTCCCCCTTATATTAAAATCCTGGCGTCATCCCTGCCTACTGGCTACTTTAAATTCTCTTTTCTAGTTTTGTAATTTTCTTTGTTGTTGAGTTGCTTCTCATATTTCATTGAATTGCAATTTTCTTTGTTGTTGAGTTGCTCGTCATATTTCATTGAATTGCAGTTTGTTTCTTTTATTTGGTTCTTACTGTCAATTTTTTAACACAAAATACAGGAGCAAAGTGATGTATTTTGACAAAATATAAGAACAAAACAGTAATCTTCCTTTTATTAATAATATGACAATTTAAATTTCTTGTATTCTATCGAAAGACAATTTCTCTAATTTGGGCTTCATTTGTATTCGTAAAATAACTTTCAAGAAAATATTTTCTACAATTTTTCCGTTATTTAGGGTATTAAGGGAAATAAGTCAATGGAAATATTTTTTTAGTCAAATGAAATTAAGTTCTCATTTTCAAGAGAATAAAACATTTCCGGACATTGAGAAACTTATTATAATCTTATATATTCAAATTTTTAAATTTATTAATTGGTAGCGACTACCACCAACCACCACCACCTGTTACCAACGATTTTCATAATTTACTTTTCTTTTTTTTTTTTTTTTTTTGCATTCTTATCATGTTTAATAATAAAATTTTAAAATAAGAAATTTCTATTATTACTAATATTTTATGGTCTTATGAGTTAAAAATTTTAATATTTTTAACTAATTTTCAATATTATAACCAAACAACAGAAAATAAGTCATTTGAAAAAATAATTTTCAAGAAAACATTTTCTTTGGAACTAAGTAGACGCTCGCGCATTGCGCGGTTGCTTTATTACTTAGCTATTATACATTATATTAGATGTTACCTTTTTATTGTATATATAAAAATAAATATTTATAAAAAAAATTCTCCAATTTAAAAGAAATAAAAGAAGCAAATAAAAAATTATAAGATATATATAAAAATAAGGTAAATGCATACAATATAAAAGCCCTAGATTTTTTTTTTTGAGAAATATAATTAATTAATAATAAAATTAAGTATTACAAATACTCAATTAGATCAGATATAGAACTTACTATCATAATTAATAGAGAGTTTACTAATCGTTTAACAGATCAAAAGAATTGTCTATAATAATAAAACTAAGATTAAAACAAAGAATATTGCATTTATCCGCTTGAAGATAACTTTAACCAATATAAATCTTCATAGTAGTAACTGGTCCTTTAATTGATTTGGACGATAAATAACTTCATCAAATCTTCTATGTTTGATTTGCTTTTCCAAAAATTTGTTATATATGATGTAAATGGATCAGTTCATGCCACTATTAATAGCACCAATGGAGGAACATATTGCATTACCAGGCTCTATTAATAAAAAAAAAAAAAAAAAAAAAAAAAAAAAGGCAGATCTGTTAGAAGAAAATGAAAAGTAAGGGCTACCACTATTAACTAAATTTGAAACATAGAAAAATGTCATCTATAAATAGAGATATATAAATGTAAAAATAGATAACAACTATCAATAAATGGACACAAAAATTAAACAATCCAATCTAAAACTTAAAAAAATTAAATATTCAAATATAAATATAATCAATTTTAAAAAAATAATTTTTAAACTTAAAAAACTATCTTAAATGATTTAATAAAAAAGAAAAAATGGAAATACAAAACCGAAATATAGAGATAGATAATTATTGTAGATAAATATTAATTTTAAAAACATAATTATTAGTTATAAATGATAATAAGATTTAAATGATAAGAATTTTATTTTAACTATGAGGTATTTTTCCCTCTTAAATCAATAATGTAAATATTCACTTGTTATATATATAACTAATGTAAATGACATAATAATAATAATAATAAATAAATAAATAAATAAATAAGTATAGGTTATACTTATATTTTTCTCTCCAATTTTAATGAAACTCTGTCAAAACTCAAATACTTAAATCATATCATACTCAAATACTATTTGCTAAAAATATAATACAGTTAAAAAAATACGTAAATGGATTTATAGTTAGTATTTGTTTTCTCTTCATCTCCATCAATATGATATTTCTCGTACCTGCACTTACATACGACACATACGATTGATAACAGATAACAAAAAAAAATAAAGATTAAAGAGAAGAGAAGCCACAGTGCATAGAAAAAAAAAAAAAAAAAAAAGAAGAGCATAAAAATTGCAAAAATAAAAAAAAATAAAAGGAAGAAAGGAAAAAAGATTTCAAAGAATAAATATTAGCTCGGTCGAAGAAGAGGCAATGATATATCTGAATTAAAGTTGAGATTGTAATATATATAATAACACACACATACATACAAATAAAGAAATAAATAAAGAAAATAAAAAAATTTGCATAATGCAATCAAAACTCAGAGATTTGAAAAACAACAAAAAATAAGAAAAAAATCACTGTGAAAAAATAATTGAAAATAATTAATATGAAGGTATATTGGATTAGATATAGGAAAATAAATGTTTAGAAATTAATTAAAATATTAGAAAGTATTTATGGTTAAAATCTCAAATTTATCTTTGAAGTTTCCAATTAGTCCAACTAGACTAAAAAGAGAAAAATCAATTATTCATTATTTTAAAAAAAAAATCATTGAATTGAAAGTAAATAATACATTCAAATCAGAATTTTCAGAAGCTTCAAATTAAAATTGAAATAGGTAGATGTAATATTTTATTATTTATTCAAACTTTATTAGTCTCATATATATTTTAAAATATTTTATGCCAAAAACAATTGCAAGCGGTGAAAATGTATAATAAATAAAAAGGTTAGATAAGATTTTTGACCTTGGAGTGAAAAGAAGGCAGGTCATTTTCCATATAACTGCTGAAGTTAATTAATCAATGTATGTACTGTAGATGAAAAACACCCTTCCTTCTAATTCTATAACTAACCTTTTTTTTTTTTTTTAATAGGGGAGATATTAAATTATGATCAAAGTCACACATGAAAAAGATGTTCAATAAAAAAATAATTAAGACTAATTAATATATTATATTTCTGCTAATACAATCAATTCATTACTCACTGTCTTATCCTTAGGTTTGACCGAGCATCCATTATCAAGAAATAAACAATGAAGAAAGCTCTATCTCACACTTTTCTGTAATTATACAATTTTGATATATAATTTTTTTATACATGTTATAAGATTAATTAGGGGCTAACTTGAATTGTGATAAGAATTATAAAAGTATATAACAAAATTATTAAAAACGCGAGTCCACTAACAAACTGTTGATTGAGGTGGTTAGCAACCTTAATCTCCGTAAGAGAACGTACTTTGATAGAAGAGCTAGAGTTAAAAACCTTTATGATTTACGGTTCGAGGAGATTAAACCTCCTGATTATAAAAAAAAAAAAAAAAAAATACACCTACCGTGTATCAAACAACTTATAAGTGTTTTGATTTATTTATAACTTTAATGCAGGCTATATTATTATTATTTCAAAATCTACAAAACAAATTATTGGTACAAGCTTTAGTTTATTTTTCTAGAATTCTATCTTCAAAATTCTTCTGATTAATTAAAAGGAGGTTGTATTAATTATCAAATAATAATAATAATATTTAGGATATGATAATTTAATATTCAGGCCACAACATAAAATATCAAAATACAACTTTTTTTTTCTTTCTTTTGGAAAGGAATAAAAGTACAACTTGGGTCTTCAAATGTAATAATAGCTTGGTTCACTGATTGAAATGTACTTGAATCCACTTGTTGATCATAAGATTGAATCGTAAAAGCTACATTTTAGGGAGGAATTCAACGTAATCAATCTTCAACCCAAATGAGACATTCAACCATTAAACAAAGGGTGAGACTAGGGTAAGCAGTATTGGTTCGACCAAATAATCAAACCGGATCAAATTGGCTCATTTCAGTTTTATACGCAACATTTTAAGAGTTCAGCGGTTTGAATAGTGATAACCTAAAGATTTTTTATTTTCGATTCAGTCGCTTGCATTACTAATTGAATTGACTTTTATGTTCAAAATAGATGATTTGATTTTCATACTCTTCATCCGGATTCGGCTATCATGAAATCTATTTGGTCAAATTAAACCAAATCAATTCGAAAATAATCCAAAAATTATGATATATTAATAAATCATAACAAAAAATAACATAATATAACTAAAGACATTGCTATTTTAAATTTTTAATAAAAAAATGAGATTTATTTGTAAGAGCATATTGTCATTCATGTCTCATCATTCGTCATATACACAAACAGGTTTTTACTTTTTTTTTTTCTTCTGATTTGTAGAAACTTGCTAATTAGTTAATCAATTAAAAGAATATAATTTATTTATGTTAAAGAAAATTACTATTTAGTTCCTAAAATTTGATCAAAATTATTAACTCATCTTTTTTTTTGTTCAATAAAAATCTTGATTTATCCTTAAAGTTTAATTGTATTAAACTATTTAATATTTAATACGAAAAGTATAATTTTTTCCATTAAGTGTCTCTAATATTTTGACAATTTTTTTCATTTACATCTAATATTGTTACTATTTAGTTACTCATATTAAATATTTTTATTAACATATAATGATTAAAAAATATATATTTTTGATAGAATAATTTAATAAAACTAAATCTTAAAAATGAATCAAAGATTTATCAAATATTAATAAGATCAAATTAATAATTCCAGTCAAAGTTTAACAATTCCAGTCAAGGCTTAGGAACTAAATATCAATTCGAAAAGAAATATAAATTCTCCCTTTATATTTGTCCTTGTGATAATCTACAGTCTAAGGAAGGTTCTCTTTGACCCTTGAAATTGTATAGCAACAACCATGCATTACGGAGGGGAAAAAAAAAATCTGAACCGAAATATAGGAATTTATATCCATTGAATACATCATTTAACCCTGAATTTTCATAGAAAAAATCTTGTGGCACTCTGAATTACAAAATTGACTTTGTGACATCTTAAATTTTATTTTTTTAATAATTTCACACTTTTTTACACTAAAATCAGTAAATTTTAAGGTTTTTTCGGCTTTCTTATGCAAAATATCAATTTGATACGTAGTTGATACAACTTTTAAAATAATAATTTTACATTTTTTTATTTTTAATAAGTGTTTAATCGATCTAATGTTATAAATTGAGGTGTTCAATAGGTCAAATAAATTATTTAATAAGTATAATTTTATAAGTTAAATTGTTCATCTGGTCAAAACAAAAGTTGAGCATGCCACAAGATTTTTTATGAAAGGTACATGGGTGAATTTATGTATTCATCCAATTTATATCTCTAGTGATTGCATAGATGTTTATACCATGCATGATACATGCTGCAACCAATCAACATGCATGCGGTGTTCAATATCTATATTCTATATATTTAGAATCCTCAATCAAAACATATATATTGAAAAAGCTGATTTGGCCTCACTCCATTCAGTATTTGTATTTCTCTTTTGTTACAAATTTTTGAAGTTTCTATTGATAGATAATTGGTTAGAAAAATAAATTTTTTATTCAATATAAGTAAATAGATAATTGGTCAATATAATAAAATATATATTATCATTATTTTTTTAGTATTTAAAATTTATTTTTACTTATAACCCCACTAATAAATGGACAATGAATATTATGATGTTTTATTACTAGATCTTCTTCTTTGCAACACAAATAAACTAAGTATTTCTACTAAGAAGCAGGATTCGTTTGATAAATCTAGATAAAAAATGAAACAGCTAGAAAAAGATGATGGATTTGAAAACCAGTTATTGCTTGCTTTTTTAGTATTAAGACTGCATTCGATAATAACTTACGCTATTTTATATAGTATTTGGTATCATAGCGTTTGAATTAGTTTTTGGAAATTAAAGTAATGTTTATAAAAAGTAACACATACAGCGTTTAACTTTTAGAGTTTTATGAAAAACTATTAAACCAGCTGACAGCTAAACTAAGTAACAGTTACCGAAACAGCTAATTTTGCCGAATAAACTCTAAATCTATTAGTTTCTTTCTTTCTCTACTTTATGAATATTTTTTTCTAGTGCAGATTAATGATTATTAACTTTTGGACGTTTTATTTTTTTTGTCCATGACTTAATGAATTATCCGATCGATTAGCATTTCAACCAAACTCATACATTGTTTTAGACACATAAAATTAATTATTTCCAAAAAAAAAAAAAAAAAACTTGGATAAGTCATTTCGTTCCCAAATTTTGACATTCTAGGTTAGATGGAGTGCAAGTACTGAAAAATTATCTAGTATTGATGGAGAAGTTTGTGTTAAGAAAATGAGCACAAAAGAGACAAAAATGACACTTCAATTTGATATTTTTAACTTGTACTAATTAAATTTCTTCTATATGGACATGTGATAGGGCCCATTTTTCTAGTGGAGTTTGAAATTTTGGGAAGATTGGTTGACCTTTCTAAGCTTACTACTTGTTCTTGGATTATTTTGAGTTTATAGACTTGGAAGATTTGTTGTCCTTATTTCAATTTAAACCAATATACTATAAACTACGTGCCTGTTATATAAACTCTCTCTGTTTCAAAATATAAGTCGTTTTGAATATTTTAAAAAAGTAATAAATAATATTTTTTCAATGTTACCCTTATTTACATTAGATACAATAAATAATTTTACAAATAACTATTAATTTTGAGATAAATAATAATTTGGTCAAATTACCCTTGACTTTGTTATAATCTATGAAAGTTAATTGTTTTCGTAATCCTTGTGAAAAACCTTAAACGACTTATATTTTAAGATAGAAAAAGTAACAAATTAAAACTAAACATAATTATTATCGGGTGTAAAAGATTGAAGTCAATCACACTTGCTAAAAATCAAAATTTCCCTACCTTAGATTATATATTAAAAACAATTATTTATGTCATAATATAAAAACTTAGGATTCAATTTTACATTTTTATATGTCAGGATTTAAATGAATTATATAATAAGAGATACCTCAAACGTATATGCTCTTTTGAAAGTAAGAATTTAATTATTAATATTGATATTCATTTTTATCAAAAAAATTATTAATATTGATATATTCTCCTTTAAAAATATATAATATATATTTTTTATTATACCAATATATTAATAAAGTAATACTTTTTAAAAAAAAGTTGTTTTTCTAAAAAATTCTCATTATGAGAGCTTATCCATTAATCTTAATCTTGATATACAAATCCGAATTCTTTGTCACTAACTTAGATATTAATTAGAATTATCACATTAATTTACACTCTTAGCAAAAAAAATTAGAAATTTTATGTTAAATATTTTGACTTTGTAAAATAGTTTTAAAAATTAAATATTTTCATTTGCTGTCTGTTAGTGTTCCAAATTCTAGAAACTCACTCAATTCATGGGTTGATGAGTTGGCAAAATTAATTTTATTTCTCATTTTGATGGTTAAATTTAATTTTTTATGTCAATATTTAGAAAGTAAATTTTGAATGCATAAACGAAATTTGGAAGTAACTTAACTTGAAAATAAAATTAATTTTAGTTAACGTTGATAATAATTCTAGGACATTATAGTAATTATAAAAGGATTTTTTTTTTTTTTTTTTGAGAATATGAAGGATAATAATTATTAATACAAAGGAAATACCAATCCAATGAAAAAACATTCTACAGTCAAAGCTGCCGTCTAGTATTTGTACGCGTTTCTCCGTGGCCAAGTATTTTCTTCTTCTTATCTTAAAAATGTCACATGAAAAATGAAAACTTTTGAAACATCTATTTCCATTCCTACACTAGAAAATATTACCCATTCTTATCTTAAATTATGTCACTTTTTTTTTAAATTATATAAAATTTTGGATATTTTATGAAGTTTATAATAACATGAACTTTTAATTAGAGATATTGAGTTCGAGCTCTCGGTGCTCGGGAGAGAGCGCTTTTTATAGGGATGTCCGACGCGAATCCCAATTAATTGAGTTGAATATTGATTATCCAAGAAGTTTTAATATATATTTGGAATTACCCTTAATGTATGTATGGTGGTAATATGTATGTAAGTTACTTTTAAATGAATCATAATTTTCATATATATGTAAAAGGAAAAAAGTTATTTGTCAAGGATGTCCATAAAGAATTAATTAGCTAACTAGTATTGTATAACTATAAATCAATAACTAATGTTTTCTACTGATTTTTCAGTTTGTGCAGCTAATTAAAAAATTGTTAGATATTTACTATATTTCAAAATTACTACATTTATTCCATAATACTTGTCATATTTGGAATTTTGTATTCCTTAAAAAACCATTAAATTTATCTAAATTATAATAAATTATTGAATAAATTGACTATATTACCCTTAATTTAATAATAATTCTTTAAGAAAACCATTGAATTGAAGTAATAATTATTAGTCATACACAAAGGGTAAACACGAAAAAAATATTTATTACACATTGAAACCACAAATGTGACAAATATTTTGAAACAAACAATTTTCTCAATTGTGGCAAGTATTATGGAACAAAGATAGTAAATTGCTTTTTCATTTTTTCACTCAAAAAATAAAAACAATATGTTATAAGTTAATTTAACAATAACAAAGAAAAAACAATTTATTTCACGATTATGTAATTAATAATTTAAGAAAACTTGGTGGAAGGATTGATTTGAGTGATCAATTTAGTAATCCTTACATTACATAGTTGAGAATAATAATAATAATAATAATAATAAATAAAATAGGAAAATATCTCATATAAAAACAAAATAAAAAATAAAAAAAAAAATATCAATCCACATCTTAATTAATTATACTTAATTATGTGGGATAGCCAATTCAGTATGATAGCGTTTAGAGTACACCAAAATGGACAATTTGCTTAGACATAAATCCATTGACCATTAGAAAGCAATTAGCGATTCAAAAATCAATAAATACCCCATAGAAAGTCCACTACTGTGGCAAGTTGCGAAGCATGAACTCAGCAAATATATTAATTAATTAATTAATTAATTAAAAACATATAATTAATTAATGTTTGGCAACCTTAATTAACTATTAATTCGTCTCTTTCTACATAGTTATAGTAATTGTTTTTGTATTAGTTAAATCAAACGTAGGGTTAGGTTGATTTTACGTACACACTGCATCTATTGTAATTTAATTTTAGGAATTCTATTTAATTTGTCTTTTAATTTAGTCGAAAGATTCACATCGTGAGTAAAAATTGCAAAACACTGCTCCCTCTCTCAAAATATAATTTTTTTTAAAAAAATTTCTAATTACATCTAAACACGATTTGCAGTATAATATATGTGTCCGAGAAGTATCACTATTCAATATGAACACGGAATATATAGATACATTAAATACTTTACAGTATACCTAGTTTTCAATCTATCTATAATCAAAAGATAAATTATAAAGGTGAAATCTTTATTTTGAACATTGAGGAAGGGAGACTTCAATTTCAATTTGAGATTGTACCTAAAATGGATATATACTTGCCATAATGTATTATTTTTCTTTTTTTTTTCAAATAATCATTAACCTAGTAAGATTAGAATTGTTTTCAGGATTAAGATGTCTTAATTAAGTTTCAACAAAATCTAGAGAAAATCTAAAAACAGAAAAAAAAATAAATCTCCCTTTTTTTTAATATGTATAATAATAGTAAAAATTCATATAATTGAACCGATTAATTTGGAATTAAGGCTTAGCTGTTTTTTTTTTTTTCTTACAGTTGTTATTTATATCCGTAAAAAAAAAAAAGTCTAACTCTATCTGAAACTCCTTAATTCCGGGGGTGAGAATCAGTCTGATCCCATCCCATGCACATCTATATATCTCTCTCTCTCTTTCATATGATTTCTTCTTCATATCTCTTTATTTCATCTCTTTCTCTCAATCTTTCTTCCGTCTTAAATTCATTTATATAGATAATTCCCTCTTCTCTTATACACATAAATCTTCTCAAACCCAAAACTTTCTGGATCCATATTTCATGGTATTCCTCTCTTTCTTTGTTTCAGAGACATCCTCTCTGTTTCTTTTCATTAATATTATATATTTTGGTGGTTTACGTGTTTCTTTTTCTTGAAATTTTCCAGGCAAGAGAGACTGAAAATGTCAAATACGATGAGGTAAATTAGCCTGATGAACTGTTTTTATGTACGAAATTATTGATTAATAAATATTTTTATATTTACATATTTCTTGAATTTTACAGGAATTTATCTTGAATTCCAGAGGATTAAAGCTATTTACATGTCAATGGATTCCTACAAATCAAGAACCAAAAGCTTTGGTCTTTATCTGCCATGGCTATGCCATGGAATGCAGTATTACAATGGACAGTTAATATTTATATCAATTCAAGAACCAAAAGCTTTGATTTCTTCTTCGTTTATATAATTGCATATATACTAATTATGATATGATCAGGTACTGCGATGAGGCTGGCAAAGGAAGGTTTTGCAGTATACGGTATAGATTACGAAGGACATGGAAAATCAGATGGATTATCTGGTTTTGTCGATAATATGGATCTTATTATTGATGATGTCTCTAAACATTATACAGCCATGTGTGGTAAGTTTTTTATACAGAGCATGTGGCTGATAAGCAGGGAAGGACGCAGGATTCAAAACTGAGGGGAGGGAATATAAAATGTGAACTTCAAGGACTCATCTATTCTCAGGGTCCTTCCCTCCTAAAGCTTGCGTCCGTTCCTGCTGATATTGATCATTTGTAATTTGTTTTTGAATATATGTGTAGATTAATGAATATGGTAATTTTGAATTGATTGTATGATTAAAGAGAAGGCAGGGAATAAAGGGAAGATGAGATATTTGTTAGGAGAGTCGATGGGAGGAGCAGTGACTCTTCTCTTGCATAAAAAGAAGCCTGAGTTTTGGGATGGTGCAGTTTTGGTGGCTCCCATGTGTAAGGTAATTGTTTGTGTTTGTCCTTTCTTTTTTTGACCTTTCCTTTGTTTCCTCTCTCTCTCTCTCTCTCTCTCTCTCTCTCATCTTCTTTTTTTTTTGTTGGGTCACAGCCTTTTTTTTGTTGTCCACTCAAATTCCTAAACATTAGCACTATAATATATTTAGAGGGTTAGGTTTGAGAGAATGAGAGAGTGGTTAGATTTGTGAAAAGAATTATATATCTAAAAACAAAATTAAAAATTTAACTATTAGTAAATGCCTAATTTTTATATATAACTAACTACATGCTTGCGTTATGTATAAATAATTTTAATAAATATTAATTTTTAATATTTAATTTTAATTTTTATATCTCTTTTTTTATTAAAATATTTTAATCTTTATATAATTGATTTGTAGATAAATAATTTTAAAATTTACACCCTTCAAATTTAATTGAAAAAATATAATTAAATATTTTGCAAATTGTAATTATAATATTAAATCATTTTAAAAGTATATGATAAAATTATTACAAAATAAGATATTATGGTTAATTCTATTTATTTATGTAATTATAAAAATTTATGATTTTGAAATGGGCATTTCATTTAGTGGAAAAAAAAAGTTATTATGCTAATTATTTATTTCATCAAATGATTATTATTTTTTATATCATTAATTATTATTATTATGTCTTGATGTTTATATTTTTTTTCCATCTATTTGAAAATTAATTTTTAATTAATAAAAAAATTAAAATAAAACAATTTATATACCATATTACAAATTTTTAAAGCATTTTGAAATCCTGAAATTTTCTGTGATATAACTATTCTAATGTTACATGGCACTACCAAATTTTAGCAATCTTTCACCTCATTCTCTAGAAAAAAAAAACATGCTTGCTATATATATCGATGAAGGACAAAAATTATAAACCTAGATGGCTAATTAAGGTCCAATTGATATTGAGGAGAGAGTGACTTAATTATTGAATTGATGTACAGCTTGCTGAAGACATGAAGCCACATCCAATGGTAATTAGTGTTCTTGAAAAGCTTACCAGTTATATACCAACATGGAAAATAATTCCTTCAAAGGACATAATTGATGTTGCGTTTAAAGTACCTCAAGTTAGAGAACAGGTATCAATTTTACTTAATATGCAAAATTATGCAGTTTATGAGTACCATAATGTAATATTAATGCAAAATGAAATTGCAGGTTAGATCAAACCCATATTGCTACAAAGGGAAGCCTCGCTTGAAAACTGGATATGAACTTTTCAGAACTACCAAGGAAATTGAGCAAAGCCTTCAGGAGGTTTGTTCATCTCCTTCCTTTTTCTTTTCTTTTCTTTTCGTAAGTTAGCGAGATTTAGACCGGACCGAAATAACTAGAAAGCTAATAATGAAATTTATGTTTGATTTTTACTATTCAATAGGTATCACTGCCATTTCTAGTTCTACATGGAGAAGCAGACAAAGTGACTGATTGCTCATGCAGTAAGCAACTCCACAGTGTGGCTTCAAGCAAAGACAAAACAATAAAGCTATACCCAGATATGTGGCATGGCTTGCTTTATGGTGAGCCATTAGAAAACATTGAAATTGTTTTCAAAGACATTATTGGGTGGTTAGTGGACAGAACTAACCTTGGAAATACAAGATTGGAGAGAGAGTTAAAACAAGCAAATGATGGTTTGCCTAAGTGAATAAAATCCAAATAACAAGTTTGGGAACCATCAATAGTTTTTGTATCCTTTTTGTGCTAAGCAAGGGAAAGGAGAAGGGAAAAAAAAGATTTGATTGGATGTTCCACTACTTGATGACAGAAAGGAAAACTTCAATAAATTATGTGGTGGTAGGATGCTTCCAATTCTAGTTTGAAGTAGGCTAGCAGTACCTTATTCTTTATATATATATGGCCAAATTTTATAATGAGTGGATTTCATGTGTAAAGCTAACGTTGATGTGAGCTGTTCTGTTTGATTTAATAATTTCTTCAATTAAATTATTGCTACCTTTTTTTGTTTTGGCCAAGGAAAATTAATAGTCCATTAGTATTGATATTTCTCTTAGGAAAGGTTTATAAATTTTTGGTCATTATTACTGTCATTTGCAGTCTGGTTGTTGCATTCAAGCCAGCACATTTGTAATCAGTAACCATCTAAATTTATTTTCTGCCTCTAAGACAGATAAAACTTTGAGGAATCTTTGTTGAGATCATACGAAAACTGAGTTGCTTTGAGCCAATCAAGGTAACCTATTTAAAACATATCATATAATTCAGCGAATCAGTAGAAATAAAACTACAAGGAACAAAACACAGAGCTCTACTCTACGCTCGTAAATGGAGAATATTTTTACCTGTAAAACAACAAAGCTAACACTTTGCATTCACAAATTACATCTACAGAATGGGTCACAGTGGAGGTTCTGATACTTCCTCATGCTTCTTTCAACTAAAAAAAGCTTCCAGCAAGCCTTTTTTTCTAATTTCTTCTCCATTACTTTCTGTTTCACTGATAAAGTACAAGTGGCTGGTCCTGCCATTAAGGTATGCAGCTGTCTAATTATCAGGTTTGAATTTCTTAGACAATCCGATGGCCAAACCTGATCTTTTCCTCAAATAAACTCCAGTAAGAAAACGCCTGCACATGCAAGACAAAATTCTCCATGAACATCATTGGTGAAATCCAAATTCATAAAATGTAATAGCATATTAATGCTCTTAGGACACATGCATGCACACAATGAAACATTATACGTTCATTAAAAGAAGTTTATGTTCTGGTTCTCTACTTCAAGAAATTGCTATGCAGAACCAAAAATAACATAAAGTTGACAAGAAAAAAAAAAAAAAAAAAAAAACCACCTTCAAGCATGCATCCTTCCTTAAATGATCTTATTCCTAACTTCTTCAAGTTTCTTCAGTATCTCCCCAGGAGTTCTATCTAATTCATCAGCAATTTTTCTCTGTGCATCAAGGGGTAGAGTTGGGAACTGTTCGCATAGATCTCCATCGATCACATCCTACAAAATTACAGAAAATATGGATTAGCACAATGAATCCAGAGAAAAATATGAATACAGTGCATCATAAGAGAATTTTCTTTGAAATAATCATATAAAACAGTTAATAGCTATACCAAGTATTTATGGTTTTGAAGATACTATTCCTTACCTTAACCGGAAAATAAGCAGATCTATATGCCATATGGTCTCTTCCACATAGAGGTGGGTGATCCTGTCTCAAATGCATCTCCAAGTGTGAAAAGAAGTCAACATCATCTCTAGAAGTGAACGGAAGCAGTGCCCCCAAGCTCCCCATTACTGTTCCATAAATGATGCATTCTCCACCGCCTGGAATTAGTGATGCCTTCTGCAGGCTAGTAACCACATCACCAACATGAAACTGTACTATCTCCTCTACCTTGTTTGGAGCACCATTAAGTTTGCCCTGTTCCCACTTTATCTTTCCACCAGTTGGATCTTCCTCTATCTCATCAGAAACATCTTGTGGCAACCGCACGAAATAGACATTCCCAAACTTGTCTGCACCTGCCATAGTATCAAAATCTATGTGGTATGATGCAGTAAGCCATCTTGGAACACTATCATCAGCAAATATATAGAGCTGATTCTCATCCCTCCTGTATTTGCAGAAATGGAATGACTGGAAAGCATACATCAGAAGAAATGCGGTCAGCAAAACTATAGGGAAAGAGAGGGTATAAAAACATGCAAACATATTAAAAATGAATGAATGAATAAATATCTAAAAGAAAATTTGAAATGTCCAGATCTGATTATTTAGAAAGCATACCTCTTGAATATCACCGACATAGATCCTATCACGATAGGTGTGAAGAGAGACGATGGTGTTGGGGAAAAGCTTATTCTCACATTTTCTAAGCAACCTCTTCTTCCCCAAGTCATACAGTCTGAGAACAGATCCTATTCCAGCAAGTAGTCTTCCCTGAAACTGGCATAAAGCAAGCGGTACACCCTCCACTTGTGTCTTGTGCAAAAGTTCCAGCGTTCTCCCATCGTCCACAAACTTATAAATATGAATAAATCCAGCAACTAAACTTCTTCTTGGCCAAAACTGGAGTCCCTTGGCAGTACCAACAGCTAAGAGAGTTCCATGCTCCTTGTCATGGAAATTTACAGTGCAAACACTAAATGCAGCTTCGTTGTCCTGAAGCTCCAGCAGACAAGTTGTGGCTGCTGTTCTTGGGTCAAGAATTCTGATGCAAGAAACCCACTTCTCTGATTCTGCCTTTGGATAACCGTACTGCTCATCAGTGAGAGGATCATCTTTATCCTCATCATCACCACCATTTTCCATCTGATCAGCACTGGCACTTCCATTTTCCCCCATCCCAGCAGCCTCAAAACACTCCTTTTTGGCTGCTTCACGCTCCTCTGCTGTATATGCTCCTTGATCACTCTCAATAATAACCAAAAGTTTCTTCTTAGGTTGAAGCACAAACTTTCTTGGAGTGTACCTTAGAGGTATTGCAGTTTCATTGAATGTTTCTCCCAACCTTTCAATGGTAAAAATCCTCAATGCATCTCCAGCTACAGCGACCACACCTTCTGCACACTGATCAGATGAGAATGAAGCAGAAAATTCAAGGGTCTCATAGGAGAGGGGTGTCAAAAGGAAATGCCCTTGGTGAATATAACCAAGCCAGGGACGACTTGATAAGCACAACATCGCACGCCGGCCTCTCACAATAATGGAGAAGAGTTTTGGTGCCCTCAGTCCCAAGAATCGAGAACGAGAGTCAGAAAGCTGGCCTGTAACCATGTCCACAACTGTCCTGAATAGAACTCCAGACTGCAAACCGGCATTAAGGAAAAGACTAGCAGGGTGATCAGCACCATCCTCCCCACCTATTGATGCCTGAACCTCAAGAAAGAGGAGGGATTCTGGAGGTGATGAAACACTTTGAACACTCAGAATCTGCATACAGTCATCGGGATCCAAAGATAGGATACGGATAGTGTTGTCATATGAACCAACAGCAAGAAATCGGGACCTCTGTCTTCCTTCTGGAACCGGGGCTATATCCAAACAGGCAACATCTCCTGACATCTCATGCTTCTCCACCTCCATTAGCTGACCAGTAATATCAACCTCAAAATATATAAGCTCCCCTCCACTTAAAGCAATAACCACTTGAAGTCTATTGGAGCCAACCTTCACAATCGTTCTCTTTCCTGGAGTTCTCCATTCATTTATACGCCCATCTTCCCTTATATGCCTAATACCATTTGGGTGAACTTGCATCAAAGAATCATCACCAATCAAAGAAACAGCAAGTGAAGGCGTAGTATCAAGAAACCCACTGTCACTCACTTCCTCAACTGTCTCTCCAATTGAAAGCACGAGAGTTGCATTGTTGAAAGACACAACGATATATGCATCAAATTCATCATTAAAATTCTTTTTCACAGTCCACACTGCACTCGGTACACCAGGAAGCTGTGAAACAGCCATCTCGCTAATGGCCAAACCTGGCCTCAGTATCCTCAACGATGACCGAGGACCACGCCCGCAAAGAGAAAATATCTGAGGTGTTTCTTCATCAAAAAGATTAGCAACCTTCATATCCATAATTGGCATCAAGCTCTCAGCCTGATCAATCCTAACAAGATTCTTCAACCCCCTTGGTTGGAAAAAAACAGGCTGGAAACCCTCCTCAGTCTCCATTAAAGTAGCTGATGAGGCCTCCACATCAGCTTCCTCCCCAATTGCCTTAAACTGATACAAACCATGATTCCCAAACTCCGACGCAGCAAACAAAAACCCTGATTTCAAAACGCACATTGAAGCAGTAACGGGAATTGTATCAAAATACTTGATCTTCAACTCCTTGACTTTGTCATTATCATGATCCAATGTAACCTTAAAAATATCACCATATTCAGTCTGCAACAGAAAGAAAAACATAGACTTCTGCCTATGAGTAGCTGCAGAAACTATCAGAACTCCTCGCTCAGCAGGCAAATCAGCACGCCTTGGAATCACTGCCCTCACATCTGGATGCCCCTCATTCTTATAAATCACAAAATTCTCAGCACAAACTAAAACTCCACTAGGTCCATCCCCGCCTCCAGGCACCGTAACAAGCATATTAGCCCCATTATCAACCTGTTCAGACCACTTCCTAGACACGTGATTAAGACCTAAATCAAGCTCATAAAATGTCAAATGCTTCTGCGCCTCACTGGCAGCCTGCCCAGTAGAATCCAGGTCCGCCTCTGAATAATCCAACTCAATAGCGGCAAATATTGGGTTGTCAAATCCACAATCCACACCACAAATTGAATACGCTATTGTGTGAGACTTGTGTGCTTCTAAAGGCGAGGAAATCGTCAACCTAGCAGCAGTATCCCTATTCAAAACATAAACTAACTTCTGTTTCTCACAGGCACCTATCATTACAGCTCTTCCTTTCGGGTCAATGGCCAAGTATTGACCAGGAACAATCCGGCGACACCCAGATTTCCCAAAAGTTTCCTGGTGTATTTTATCGAAAACATTCCTTTCCTTGTTATATTCAAGAATTACAATTCTTCCCGAATCTGACCCAACAACAATATAGTCCTTCTGAGATCCAGTTAGTCTAAACTGAGCTAGAGAGCGAATAGCACCGAAGATTTCAACAGACAGAATGGTTTGAAGCTTACCGTTCTCGTCAGGGCGGAGAAGATCGAGAACTTTGCCGCGAGCTACAACGATTTCTTGAGACTTGCCACCGGAGAAACTGCCATTGATAGCGGAGACGATGCCGGTAGCTCGTTGAAGCGTGAGGCTGTAAAGGTACATGGTTGGAGTAGGAAGGGTTTCCGAGAGGAATGGAGGGAGAGAGGGGGGTGGAGAATTAGGGTTTTTGAGAGGGAAATGAAATGATTTGAAAGGATTAGGGTTTTATGTGAAAGAAAGAGTATTGATTTGGGTACCCTCTTTCCTTTTCTGCTGAAAAAACAATTTCTTTGAGGTCCTTATTGCAAATTGGACCAATCAATGTCCAGTAAATGCTTTCTTGGGCTGCAGCCTGCAGCTGCTTCTTTCTTACATTACATACAAAATGCAAGAGCCTTACCTCCAAAGGTCGGTTATGGTGGTGGAATACATAATCTCACCCTAAACTTTTATTATTTTAAATTTATGGGACCCAAAATTTCAACTTATAAAATTATATTTATTAAACACTTTAATTCATAAATTATTTTTATAATATTTTAATTATTAAAATTATATTTATTAAACAATTATTTGAAATATGTAAAAATTATTATTTTAAAATTATATTAACTATATAATAAATTTATGTTTTGTATTTAGAAGTTAATCTCTAAAATTTAAGTTGTTAATACAGAAAAGTATGAAATATTATAGACATTTATAATTCAAGTGCACAATAAATTATCTACAAAATTAAAAGTGTCACATGGTTAAAGTTCAAAGTTTAAGAGTAAAATTATCTATTCAGCTAATTTTCTTTTTTACATAATTAAATATGAAAAAAATCAACACTAGTTGATAAATGTAATACCCCAAATTTTTATTTTTGAAATTTTTAAATTTAATTTAAATCAAAAATAAGAAATTTTGACCGTGTGGGCTGTAAATGTAACACAGTCTCAAATCGAGCCCAAATTTTTTGAGTTGGGCCCAAGCCCAAAAACAGATTATTCGGGAATTTCGATTAGAGAACACTTAAAAAGTTTCGATGAAATAAAATGGTACTCTAGTTACTAATTGATTACAAATGTATGTATATGTATGTAACTGCAATATAAATTAATTGTCTTAAAATCAAATATCATTACTATTAATATTGTATTATAATTGAGTAAATAGAGAAAATATTGCGAAACCGAACTAAATAAACAAAATAAGTCAAACCGGACCCGAAAATCAAATTGATTTTTCGAAAACCAAATGAATAACCTGAGAATCATGTGAAAAACCTGCAAATCGAGTAAAAATCTAGCTGAGTCGTTGAATCAGACCAATCCGGTTCGGATCGAACCGGAATCATCTAGAAATTGGACATACTTTATTTCTTTTCTTTTCTTCTTCTTCTTCCTTTCCTCTCCTGCGTCGACCTCATCTCCTCCTCCTCTTCTCCTCTTCTTCTCTTCCTCTTTCTTCTTCTTCTTCTTCTTCTTTCTTTCTTTCCTTTTTCTTTCTTTCTTTCCCTTTCTTCTTCCCTGCAACTGGGTCTGCGTCACTGCCAGCTCCTCCTCTAGCTCATCGCGCCACCACAGCCCCTTCTGCCTTCGATCGAGCAAGCGCCGCGCCTCACCCAGCTCGTCACGCCATCGCCACCGCCTAGCCGCCGCTCCAGCACGCCTCCGATCACCAAGCTAGCAGAAATTCAACAAAAAAAATTATATCGGGGTATAAATTAATTTAAATGCATTTTAGTTAATTAATTTAATTTTATTAATGATAGTTAATTAAATTTAGTTAGTTTAATTTTAATAATTTTAGTTGATTTAGTTAATGTTAATAATATTAGTTAATTAAATTAAGTTTATTATTTGCAGTTAATTAATTTAGTAGTATTAGTTAATGAAATTAATTTTATTATTTGTAGTCAATTAGTTTAGTTAAGTTAATGTTAGTAATGTTAGTTAATTAAATTAATTTTATTTGTAGTAAATTAATTTGGTTAATTTAATTTGGTAATTGTGAGTAGTTAATAGCTTTATAATATTAGTGTTGATATAATTAAGGTAGTTTAAAAATAATGTTATTGTAATGTATAAATTGGATTGTGTGGTGATGTTGAGATTGAAGGAGGATGGGAAAATGTTATTTGATTAATTGCCCGATGGATGGGCTGTGTGGTTTGAAATTATTAGATAAGCTGTTGATATTTTAACAGGTGGATAATCCAAATTTTAGGGGAGATGCTGCCGAAAAGTCGGTAGAAAATAAATTGTATTTTAGAAACTAAATTACTTATAGCGATTAAATTATTCATAGAAATTAAAAATATAGAATAAGATTATGAGAGGGATAAATAAACAAATAAATAAATAAACAAGAGGAACGAATTTATATATAGTTCAGTGAATTAAATACCAACTAAAGTTATTAACGTTATGAATATTATATGATCAATCGTATTATCATTATTAATATTATTATTATTAATCATATTAAATATTTTGATTAGTAGTATCATAAAATATTAATTACCAAATAATTAGACGTTTTACTTAACGAATAAATTAGAAGAAATAAATAAAATAAAGATGCACTATAGATATACAGTTTAGTTTGATAAGTTAGTGAACCGACGAGTAACGAAAACAAATAAATGAAAACAAATAAATGAATGTAAACTGCATTTTCCAAATTAGAATTCTTATGTAGAATTTTCTTATTTATGTAGAATTTTCTTATTATATAGATACTTATAAAGTTTCGGACTGTGAAGACAAAGGCTGGGAGCGCACAATAAGAAAGGCAGTCCTTTTAAGGACAACAAAAAAACTGTGAGTAGTGTTAGATAATTCGCCTCATCCGCCTGCATTCATGCATTCACGACTAAATGTTATCATGCATTACTGCTATATTGTGATGCACTATTTGTTGATATTAAATAATGCTTGATTACCTGTGATGTGATATTGCTGTGCCTTGTTTGTGTGGAATTGGGATGAAGTGGACCACTATGGGTTTGTGAGGACGGTATATGTGATATGGATCCTGAATATGATATGATATGAAGTTTGACCGTCAGCCGGGTAAATGGGAGATCGGCGCCCCCGTGTGCACCTGATGATATGGATTATACGGAAAACCACAGGATGGCTTCTTGTTGTTGCGCACCTGATGATCTAGATTTGATTGTAGCTCGCAGGGTGGTCTCCTGTTGTGAGCCCTTGATGATCTAGATTGGATGGAAACCACAGGGTTGCCTCCTGTTGGCATTTTTTTTTTTAAAAAAAAAAAAAAAAAAAAGAGAGAGAATGGAAAAACAATGAGAGGACTGGTCAGTGAGGATTAGACCAGTTGGCCGTATGGGGGTCGGCTCCCTGGTGCACATGTATGAGAGGGCGAGCCATGTGTGAGGACGGCTCGTTGGGGTTTTAGGTGGTGCCATTGACTAATTTCCACGTGATGTGATTATATGAATGTGATACTAATTATGGTTGCTGTTGTATTGTCATTTGTGTGACACTGCATGATCATAAATTTAATCGATAAACAAATAAAAATATTTTAGCATCTGTATGATTGTGTGGGGTGAGAGGGTTATCGAACCCTACTCATTGAGTTTGGCGCTCACCCCTGCCTACCTTTTTTTTTTTCAGGTAATAGAAGAAAGAAAAATGTTATGGAGTTGAGACATAAGTATAGAAGATTGTAAACGATAAATAAATGATGATGTAAATGTACAGGTAGAGTTCCGCAATTATATTCTAGTGGGTTGTAGATGAACTGTACTAGTGATATATAATTGAAATAAATTATTGAGCCTGTATCCACAATTATGAATAGTAAATGAGATTTGCATAATATAGACTTACTACGGGTTCGGGGGCCTTAAGCCCACCCAGGTCCTAGTGCCGGTCCGATCCATGGAAATGGGTCGTGACAATAAATAAATAAAAATTTAGGCCCTTTTATTTTTCCAAATATGAAAATATTTTGCAAATTTATTATTAAAAAAAGTTGAAGGAGTGTATGACAAGAATTCTTGGAATCCTTAAGGATAAATACATATTATTAATAGCATTCACTAGCAATTATCATAGTTTATAATTTTTATGTGTGCTTTTATATTTAATAAGAGAATTTTCAAAATCTGCTAATAATTTTTAATAATTTTATTATGTTGTAAATTATTTTTTTTAACTAAGCAATATAACAACAAACAATAGAAGATGAGCTTTTTTTTTTTTTTTTTTTTTTTGAAAGTGTAGAAAATGAGTTATTTAAAATATATTTTCTATGGTATTTAGCTTTTTTGAAAGTGTAAGTTAGAAATGTTCGATAAATTTAATTCTATAAATTAAAATATTTGATAAATCAAAAGTGAAAATTGAGAATATTTTAAAATAATAAAATTCAGGGCAAATTTATATAACAAAACCAAACATGCATGACCTTGAAATGTACAAAATTCAGGAACCCTCAGTATTCAATTGCCCTTTTCTTCTAGATTCTAGTGTGCCATTGTTTCATCCTTGTTCCTTTTCAATTTTTCTTCTCCTGTTAATTTCTTTAAGTCATTAAAAATAGAGAAGCCTAAAAGCCATAAACTCAACTGCACCATTTTAACAACCTCAACAAAAACAAACCTAATACCCAATCTCCCATTCTCTTTTTAGTTTATAAGGGACCATAGTTGGTAACTATTGGTACTAAAAAAGCATGGTCCAAACCCATCATAACATGCACACCAAAATGGCAAATCTCTCTTCTATTTTAGCCATAATTTTTCTAGTCTTCTTAATGACAATCATCAATCAATCCTCCTCAGCTAGGACTTTTGGCAATCCAACCCCAACTCATCAACATTCCCACAACAATAAGCACAATCCCAAAATCGCTTTCCTAATGCAAAATATACTCAATGTGACACACCCATCACAAGAACCTACAACCACTAAATTCACTAGCCAAATCCCATTCTCTAAACCTCTAGGCTATTTTCCTCCTAATAAAGGAATCCCTTTACCACAATCCGCTGTGGCCGGATTTTCATCGGAGACCCTCAAGTTTTCGAAAATTGGGCTATCGTTTCCGGCTAAGGCTACTCTACAAGAGTTGGAACTTGGGACTGTGACAAAAATTGATGAGCAATTGTTTGAAGGTGCAATGTATGGGTCTTTAGTAGTTGGAAAAGCAGAAGGGATATTTGTTGCTAGTTCAGAAGATGGAAATAGCCATATGGTGGCAATAACAGCAAATTTTGGCGCAAGTGAGTCGAAAGATGAACTGAAATTTTTTGGGGTTTATAAGAGGGATGTGCCTGAGTCTCATATTGCAGTAATTGGTGGAACAGGGAAATTTCAGAGTGCTAATGGCTATGCAGTGATTAAGGCTGTTAATGGAAGTTCTGTTAATGAAGTAGAGGAAGAAAATGGAATTAAGAAACTCCTTTCTTTCAATGTTTACCTTAGTTAGTCAAAAGTTTTACTAATCACTTATGTAATTACTTTTAATAATACTGTTTTAAGGATTGATTTGTCAATCTTTTCTCTGTTGTTGTAACTTGAAATATAAATATAACTATATTGTTCCTGTTATTTTGCTCTCATGAATTATATATTAACAGTGTAATCCTAATTGCAGAGATAATTAACATTTTGTCGTGGAAATAAGTTTTTCTAAAGAAGAAATTAAAGAAGAAGAAAAACTATGCTCATGTTCTTGAGCAGTGGATGCTCATTATCATCACTGGTCAATTTTAGGATATTGTATAAGTAAAAGTCTTTAATTACGATATATTACGTTTTAGAGATATCTGGTACTGAGGTTAAAGTGGTTATACAGGTGATACAGGATAAAGAGATTGAATATATTTTTAACAAAGACTATTCCTATATTTGGTAGACAAGGGTTCTTTTTCTTTTTCTTTTTTTTTTTCTTTTTGCCACCCTTTAGGGTTTTAGTATCTACATCATTATGAAAAACAGATAATATAGTTGCCAATATTAGACGTCTAAATTTTTGTTTGTTGGATATATCACGATCGGATTGTCTCAAATTGGATATTCGTATATATCCGTAACAATCCCATTTATAAACGAATCGGGTTTTATCTAATAAATTTGGATCGGATCATATGAAAATGAACATCTCTAACTAAAATACACCCTCTACAAAAATCATAATAGTCCCTTTGTTTTAATGGTTGATGAGATACAAGTTTTGAGCTGGTTGTAGATTACTAGCAAGCAAGCTATTCACAATCAGCTTATTGTAATATATTTAGTAATTAACTATTTGATATGCAGTTTATTGTAAAACTATCAACAAAGAAAGACTTCATATTTTTTTTCCTTTTTACAAACTAATTATATGCGAATGAAAATTTGTTTTTGCTGTAGAAAATACATATAACTTAATACTCTTTGGTGAGCCAAATTAAGAGTAGACAGATCCTCAAAGAATATTAATTAACTAATCAAAAAATTAATTTTGCCACCTTAACTGCTCAAACATCATTAATCAATCAAAACCTATAGGCATGCACAAACACTAATGTCCAATTCAGATTACACAAAATTCAATAATTATGGTCAATTTCACCAAATCATGCTCAAACCATTTAAGGGTATTTGGTATTACAACTAAGAGAATGTACAAACCAACTCCATTTAATCAAATCCACTTCTAAATTAATCATTCTCCTCTTTCTCTATATATACCCAAATGGACTCCTCATTTCTCCATCAAACACATTATTACTTTCTTCATCACTTGCATCTATTACTAACTCATACACCAAAATGGCTAAAGCATTACTCAAAGCCACTATCCACATATTCTTGTTAGCCATCACTTTCTCTGCTGCCAACTCAGCCAGAGTCCTTGATGACGTGGATCCACAAAATCCGGTTTTTGTGGACCCGCCTGCCACATTAACTATCCCTCCCTCTACTACATTGCCAAGTGGCCAAGTTCCTGCCATTGCTCCTGATGAGGCTGACTCACCACTCCCTGTACCACAAGTCCCTACAACTGTTGAAGCACCGGATGCTGATGTGGAAGCACCGGATGCTGATGTGGCACCTATAACTCCTCCCATTACTGTTGCAGCACCAATTCCTCTTCCCACTACCACCACATCCACATCACCTAGTGGACCGGCCACCGCTGTGCCTACAAGTGCCACGGTGGCAAATCCTGCTACCTCAGCTCCCCAATTATCTTTCTTTATGCACGATATCTTAGGTGGATCCACCCCGTCAGTGCGGGTGGTCACCGGAATCATTGCCCGGACCGACATCAATGGAATTCCATTCTCAGAACCGAACAACAACTTCTTCCCAGTCCAAGGTGGGATCCCACTAACCAACATTGACAATATTAACAACCTCATAAACCCTAACACAGCCCCATTAATCACAGGCCTAAACCCAGGCCAAACCGGTACTAGTACTGTACTACAAAACAGTGGTAACAACAACAACGTTGTCAACAGCAACAACCAACCGTTTGTCAGCGCCGGCCAGATTCCGGCATCGTCCACATTACAAAGGATCATGTTTGGGTCAATAACAGTGATTGACGACGAATTAACAGAAGGGCATGAGCTGGGTTCCGCCGTAATGGGCAAGGCTCAGGGCTTCTATTTGGCAAGCTCACTGGACGGAACAAGCCATACCATGGCATTAACTATTATGTTGCATGGGGAAGGTAATGGCCACGTTGAAGATACTATTAGTTTCTTTGGAGTACATAGGACTGCGTCGCACACATCACAGATTGCGGTGATCGGAGGAACCGGAAAGTATGAGAATGGAAAAGGGTATGCGACTGTTGAAACTCTTCCTCAGGAGAATCAACACGTAACAGACGGTGTAGATACTGTTATGCATTTCAATGTTTACCTGTCTGAGTAAAATGGGTGTATTTGTTTGTTTGATTTTATTTGCTAGATATGGTAATATTTGTGTAACCGTGTGTGTTTGGAAATTTGAATGACTATCTCATGCTATCTATGAAAGAAAATGAATCGAGAAATAGAATGAGAAATGCTTTGTGGGTTTTGGCTGAAAAAAATAAGGAAAATTTACTAAAGAAGGAAAAAAAAATTTTTTTCTTATAATGTGATATAATATATTTTAATTTTAACATATAAAAAATCTAAAAAGAAAAAAAAAAAAAAAAAAAAAACACATTTTGGCATAAAATATATGCATACATATACACGTGGCCCTAACTACTCCCATTCACTTGTAAGCAATTCCAACCACTAAAATATATCCA